>NC_053116.1:18077003-18167003 GCF_010015445.1 Perca fluviatilis | reverse complement strand
GACTGTGAATGTTCTAACAACCAAATCTCTCTCTCTCTCTCTCTCTCTCTCTCATATCAACAATCTCTCTCTCATCAGCAATCTCTCTCTCATCTACCTCTATTTTATTTCTCTTAGCCACTCATTGTTTTCCATTTCCAAAGCTTTTTGTTGCTTCCTGTGACAGTTTGCTTTTCATGCAGCTTCAAAAGAAACTTAAAACAAGGGACTGTCATAGCTACCACTCTATGGGGACAAATAAACACCCTTTTACAGACATTAAGTGCTTCAGTGCTTCTATGATTGATGCATGCCAGATCTCATTGTGAAAATGAGATTTCAAGAACCTGCCGCTCTATTATAATGATTCGTTGGTGGTTTTTGGTGCTGACTTCACCCACACTTTCCCATTTACGCACTGCTGAGAGATCACAGCTCTCAGAAACATTGTGCAAATAGTACAGTTTACTTTGTTGCGCAGGTCAAGCTGCTCTGTTTCTCTGCGTGTCCCCATACATGTATATGCCATTTCATATCTATTGTGTTCTAATCTATTTTGTGTTCCTTAGGTGGCAATCCTAGTCCCGTTCAGGAACCGACATGAACACTTACCCATTCTTCTGAGACACCTGGTGCCAGTGCTGAAAAAACAGAGACTCCAGTTTGCCTTTTATTTCATAGAGCAGGTATGCATACACCTATTCACGGTCATTGGCAGAGATTGACAGATTCACCTGTGTAAAGTCCAAACAGTTGCAGGAAGTGACTCTCCTTCTCAGGTTGTGATAATGTCTGTCTTTTACAGTAGTTGTTAAGTTGTCGCATTACGACCTACAAAAATAGGGTCTTTTTCTTTTTTCTTTAGTTGGGCACGGAGCCATTTAACCGAGCCATGTTGTTCAACGTGGGTTACAAGGAGGCTATGAAGGACCTGGACTGGGACTGTCTGGTCTTCCACGATGTGGACCACCTCATGGAGAACGACAGAAACTACTACGGCTGCACAGACATGCCCCGACACTTTGCAGTCAAACTCGACAAGTACTCCTACATGTGAGTCCTGATTCTGTCTCCATCTCCATGGGCATATACAGTAAATGTATTCCTTACTTAATATGAGTTTAATATGTGTAATTGTCCCTCCAAGGCTTCCATATAATGAGTTCTTCGGTGGTGTCAGTGGCTTGACGGTGAAGCAGTTCAAGAAGATTAATGGATTTCCAAATGCATTCTGGGGCTGGGGAGGCGAGGATGATGACCTCTGGAACAGGTGAGGGGAACACACACACACACACACACACACACACACACACACACACACACACACACACACACACACACACACACACACAGCTGCAGCATGAGGCTCTCAATATCGTTGACATAAAGCATCCTTAAGAAATGGGTTAGGTCAGTTGGCACATAACAGGCTTTAGTATTAGTTTTTGTGTGTTTTTTTTCACTCCATTTGCCTTTGCCACACACCATTGTTGTCCCTCCCCACACCTACAAAGCTCACAGGCAGCTGTACACACTCAGGGCTCTCAGTAAACACCCCAAATTCTTCCAATTGTTTCTTTATGTAATAAACCCTTTTGTATGCAGTTATTACTAAGCCTTTCCCTCTTGTATTTGTACATGTCTATATCATGTTTCTCACAGTGTTATTATGATAGTATGGTTATCGAAGTAATAGTTATTATGCTTTTTGTGCAATGCTTGTTTTGCCGACCTGTGTACATTATGGATTAATAGAGCATTAATATGTTTGTGTAGGGTGCAGTTTGCCAATTACACAGTTAGTAGACCACACGGAGAGCATGGGCGCTATATGTCAATTCCACATCACCATCGTGGGGAAGTCCAGTTCCTAGGAAGGTTGGTGTCTATACATGCACAGCTCATTCACTCACACACACACACACACACACACACACACACACACACACACACACACACACACACACACACACACACACACACACACACACACTTTGGTTAAACGTGGAAGCTGCTAATTTGAATGAGGCTTAGGCCCATGTGGTGTAAGCCAGTCACATGAGAAAGCCAGAGTAGTGACTTTGAGAGAATTTCAACTCTTTTAAAACTTTGCATGTGATTTGCTTGTATGCTTCAGGGCTGAATTCCATCATGCTCTCTCTGCTCACAGTTTAAGTTACTTAAAACAGCTCTAGGAATAAGTGTTTCTTTCATTTGTTAATAGGACAGTTTAAGGAATAGATACTATAAAATAATTTCTCTTTGTAAATCTTGTATGAAATTATCATGAATAATCTTGTGTATTCATTTAAAAAAACACTGCTGTGATCTGTTGATAGATCCTTCCCACAGAAATAAATATGCAACTGTCCCTTTCTATCTACACCACCGACAGTGTCGCAATGTCAGACAGTTTTACCATCTAGTAACACTGTGCAGGATAATGAAACCTGTTCCTACATGTTATCTTATTGTTTATTAATGCTCAGGTGCCACTCAATCTAACTTGTCTGACCTAAACCTTAAACTTGCTTTTTATAGCACTGGATGCAGAACTGTTGCATACTGTTTTTATTTTTCCTCTCCTCATTGATTTATTGATTGCTTGTTCTTGCAGGTATAGTCTACTACGCCACTCAAAGGAGAGACAGAAAGTGGATGGTCTTAACAACCTAAACTACTCCCCCCTAGTGTCCAGGAGACCTCTCTACACCAACATTACAGTCAGCTTGAGCAGAATGCTTGCACCCATAGCTGACTACTGACGTAGGAACAGCTGGACTGCAAAACACCTGGGAATCAAAGTCCTCTGGGACATCAGCCATATCTCACCAGTGGCAGCACTGCTTAGAACGTTTTAGTTGATTGATTCTTTGCTGAATTTCTTTAGTTTGTATGCAAAAAAGGAGACTCAAATAAGTATGTTGGATAAATCATATAAGAAATTAAGGATAAATGCTGCACTTGCTTGTGCCACAGTCCATCACTCCTCTCATCTGGGCTTAACTAGTCGTCAGTCTTGCCTTTTGCACCATTTTGGCCTTCAGCATTCATTCATTCATTCATTCATTCATTTTCTAATTCAGTCAATGATTAGCTCAGCCCTACACTATTGTGCTTGTTTATTAAAATAGGCCATGATACACACGCACACAATAGTTTGACTTACATGTGCTGACCTGGTCCCTGAGGCTTTGATTTTTACTTTGCTCTTGCACTTCTTATTTTCATAAATGCAGTAAGCCTATTAAAACATTTGCATGCCCACACGATACAGCAACTTTTAAACTGAGTGGACTCTTGCAGCTGGTTCTGCAGAAGGCTTGCCAAATCTACAAGTGAAGAAAGCAAGAGAAAATGATATAAAGTGTGAGTGTTTTCGGTCATGTATACTGTATGTGAAATAGTTTATCTTGACTTTAGAGAATATTAATACCTTAATCATCTCTCACCGACTATTTTGTCCTGTGAACATACCATTTGAAGACTAGGATGTTTGTGTTTGCATAGTTGAATTGGATGTTCTGGCTGCCTGCATGTGGCTATGTTGGAGAGCAATGCTCACCCTGTTAGCAATAAGCTGTAATATCAGACAGCAGAACTTAGACCTGACTTCTTCACTATACAGATGCAATAGCACGGGTGCTATCATGCCCTTATTGGACGACCGAGAAGGAGTCACTGCATATGCAAACTTCACATTCAACACACCTTTGCCTAAGCAAACATGCCACCCTTTTCAGAACCTGTGTATGTTTCTTTGTGTGTGTATATAAGTGAGGGAGAGCTATGCAAATGGCCTGTATGTATCCTGTTGTCAGTGTAAGGTCTTCAGGGTCACCTCTAGGAGACTTCACCCCTGAACCTCTAACTGACTGACTTTAGACCTCACTTTGTGTGCGGTGTGCAAGTCTAGGCCAGGAAGAGATAAACAGTTGCCGTTTGGTTTTTAGATCCCACATCCTTAATGTTTATTCACCTTCATTTTTTACAGGAGAGAATTGGTGGTGGAGAATACTTGATTGCCGTCCCTGTCACTTGTGTTTACAGAAGCTTTTGCTTTGTTATTTTTCAGATTGTCTAGTGTTTGTAATACTGTTTGCCAGCCCCCCTCCACCATGGCTGCTGTGAGAACTGTATCTTCAACAACCAATGTATGGCTGCCTTTACATTTTTTTAACAGACACTTCTTTATCCAGACATGGTAGGGGAAAGCGGATGTGAATGCTTATCTTACACGTCACGTAATAAACCATTGATTAGCTTCGTTAGTTTCTGGCCAAGCTTGGCCAGTGAGTTTGTTTGACTGACAGCACTCAATACGGCTGTTGCGAATAGGGGTTGGGCTAAAATGTCCCTACTCTGATTTGTGTTTGACAGTGTTGATGTTGAGTAAAATATCCCGTTACTGTAAACGTTCATTTAAAAAAGAAATGAAACCTGCAGACACTCTCTCTTCACTGTCTTGTCCTCTAGTCATGCAGCTACTTCATTTCACATAAATCGCCTTGTATGCATTTCTTAAGATGTATCTTTTGAGGGGAGATGTGGGTGGTTGACAAACTGTTGTGTTTCCACAATGAAATAAGAAGTAAAGAGGCTGGACCTCATTTTATTTATTTGATCTTTTATGGATTATTTTCTTATTGTAATTGTTCAGGTTTTTTTTTTTTTTCTTGCGGTTGATATGATGATTTAATAGGTGACATATGACAGACTGTGTTAGATGCACTGAAACTTGTAGTTATGTGTATTTGTGTGGGATTGTGAGGTTCAGGTCTGTGTAAACAGGAAGCTGTTTTATTTCATTAAGCCGCAGATTTCCTCTAAAGAAATGAATAGCTGGTTTTGATGAAATGGACGTGTATTAATCTGCTGAATAGACACGTTGAAGGAGGCCATTTTGTGTGACAACCACAGGAAGCGCAAAACTCCTAATCAGAAAATGCTAGTGGTCACCGTCTTTCACTGGGCACCTCCTTTATACTAATTGATAATCAATGGTGCTGACCTTCCAGAGCTCCCTCTGTGGGAGTCTCTCTCTACGTGCTTACTGGAACCATACTTAACATCATAAAGGCTAGTATCAACAGGCAAAACATCCCTCTACAGCATATAGGTGGCAAAATATATTCAGTGTTTTTACATCCACACATTTGTAAACCTGCTGCCTTTTCATCCAGCCAGATGAAGCTCATTTGTATATTTGTTGCTCTGGTTCATTGCCACAAACAGAAACGTGGGTTTACCTCCTAGCCAAATACTCAGCAGGTGCCCAGTGGAAGTGATGAACAGTAGCACCATTTGTGTTTTCTTTTCCATGTGTGTTTGAAGAAATGGCTAAACCTTTCAGAGGTCTAACTGTCCTCCATCTTTATCCTGAGTTTATTTTGTTTTCCAGCACTGATATGAAAATGATTTATAGTTACCTGGTTGTGAACAACTCACAGGTTATTTTTTTTCTAGTTCTTGACACTTACATGATACACTGTATATTATTATTTTTTCTTGTTTTCATTGCTTTAAAAAAAAGCTAGATGGACATATAGCGGAAGCCAAATGGTTTTAGTTTAAGTGTTCAGGTGAAGATTCAGATGCGGAGCGACCTCTCAATATACAGATGTCCTCTGGATGACATAGATATTTTAAGAGTCAGTATTAGGCTTTATACTTCACAGTGTGGAACATGCAGCTGCATCAGCCAACACCATAATCAACAAGATGGGTTTTTCACCATGACTAAGTAACTGGGGCAAATCGGTCAGCTCTCTCTTGCTTTTTATTTAAATCCAAAAATGGACTGTTTTAAGTTTGTGATAAGACAGTACATGGTCTCAGTCCAGACCAAGACCAAGCCTGCTGCTCACTAAAGCGGCTTCATTGTACCATAATCTCACCTGTTCTGATCCATTCTGTACCAGTTTAAATGAAGGGACCCGTGCTTTGGGCATCTGACAAAACTGGCAGCCTTAAAGCTTTTTAATTTATTGCGGTGTTTTTTCACTCAAGTTTTTTTTTATAAGCAAAAATATTTAAATTGAAAAAAAAGTGCATATCAAGAAAATGATCATTGTAAATATTGTTGTGTGTAGTGTTTTAGAAGTTCTTTAAGGTCTTAAATCACTACAGATGCTAGCATAAAGAACAAGGCTTTGGAGTGATTTGGCTGGGGGTTTATCTGGTGCCATTCAAGTGCTAGTGAAGCTTACACAGCGACATCAATGTTTTTACATCACTGCTTCCCAGCACAGCCTTTGTTTTTAAAATAATTATTAAAATATCCTTATCCCATACATTTTTTAGATTCCTCTCACAATCTCTGAGGTGCTCTACATTTTAGAGGCCTCCCTGTACTTAAAATGCTGGAAGTGTAGAAGAGACATATCATGGCAGACGCTCAGTGTCCTTGTTTGTGAATGGGATGTCTCTTTGATAGTGACAGCAGGATGGGTAAGGTGTAGGTCAGAGGAAAGCACTGCAGAATAGCGATGTGTCAGCCAAAAACACCGTATGCTTACAATGCAATGAATCACAGGCACCCAAACCAGCGACACAATCCACTCTAAAATTCACACAAATTATTTTTTTGTATGAAAGCTTACTATTAAAAAAAGATCCACATTGCTCAATTAAAAATATATCTTCTCTGATTGTAAGGAGAGCAATTCTCCTTGAATTGAAGCCATTTGAAGCCACTTGTCAAAACTTGATGTCAGCCTTATGTGGATCTGTTTGTGTATCGGCATATTATCTTTTGATTATTGAAATTTGTATGATGGAGATTTTCTTTTATACCATCATTGTTATTGTCAAAGTACACCAATAAAATGAAACTTGTAAAAATACAGTAACCCGTCCCTGCTTGTTTTTTTTCTGTGTGCATATTGAAGTCCATCTGCTTTCAGTGTGCTTTCCTGGAACTGCTGCCTCTTACCAAGCATTTCCTCAGTGTGGTCAGTAGCTCTTTTTTTTTTAAATATTCAGAGTAATATTTTGGTTATTCTGCATACTATGCATGCTGCACAGAGTGCAAACAGGCGCACATACTTGGAGACGATTAGTTTATACCTCATTACTTATTATTATACTGTTGTTTTAAATGACTGCTGTCACTTTATGTAAGCTGAATGACTTATAAGAGGTAATGACAGTAGCTAAGACTGGGAGATGTTCATTGAGCGTGTCCAAGAGGATATTCTGCAAAAAGGAAGAATAATTCTCTCATTAACTTCATATAATGGCAGAAACAGTTTGAAAGTCCTCTATAAATATCTATCCTTAACTAAGTTTCCTCATAGTCTAAAGACTTAATGCCTGCATGAGCACCGAGTAACTGCACTGTTGGCAAAGATATAGACAGCATCACGTCTCCTCGCCAAAACATGATTATTGTCCGTGTTTGTGGCTCCGACACTGGGCTGTGGCTCTTTTAATCCATAGTCCCCAACAAAATCCCAGCATCTTGGGTCCAGATTCCTCCAGACTTCTTTTAATAGTCCCACTTTCCACTCTTATCACTCGGACTGTGTGTGTGTGTGTGTGTGTGTGTGTGTGTGTGTGTGTGTGTGTGTGTGTGTGTGTGTGTGTGTGTGTGTGTGTGTGTGTGTGTGTGTGTGTGTGTGTGTGTGTGTGTGTGTGTGTGTGTGTGCGAGAATGTTCACATCCAGAATCCGAAACAAAGATGATGCTTGTTGGGATTGTCCAGCCTGTCACCCAGAGAAGAAAAACAGAGAGCAGAATGAGATGCTTTGACGAGAGGACACTTAAGATTCATTGAATCAGAGCAGTTCCAGCCCTGTGGCATTTAGCACATTAACTCTGCATATCCGCTAGTCAACAGAAGTGACAGCTGATAATTTAATTATGCTCTCGGAAAAGAAAATCCTAAGTGGCTGGGATGGGATATCTACATGGGAATTTAAATGTATTCCACAGAATTTGAGCGCCACTTCCCACGCTGTTTTTCCTCAGCAAAACCGAAGGAAACAGATTGCGATGGCAGTAATTCATGCAATGTACTGCATTTGAAAATGTGCACCTCCATTTATCCTCTCTGGAAATGGCCCTGCTTTCTCTCCTGCTGTGTAACAGTAGTTGCAGTGTTTGTGTGTGAGAGGCTTGGCAGAGGCACAGAGCCCAGCTGGGGTAGCCACATCTTAATGGAGTCTGCGAAACACAAGGCTTTGGTATGCTAACACCAGTGTCACTTGGCTGTCAGACTCACACAGAGGACAGCTCTTAAGATCTCAAGAGTCGTCTCGGGATGTGCATACAACACACGCCAGCATACACATACACATCCCTTATTATTTCATTTACATGCAATCTCTTAAGTATTGTGCCACTCAAAGGATCTGATGTCATTTGTGTCGCCTCTGCCTTTGTATGCTGCTTGTGTGTCTGTATCAGAGTGTCTTAAACTAGAATCTGAATCAGGAAATAGCTGAATAACTACATTTGTGGCTTTCAGTGGATCAGAATCGTGTTGCACTTTTCACCCACACTTCCTCTGGTCTCCTTTTTGTGTGTGTGTGTGTGTGTGTGTGTGTGTGCGCCTCCTCGACACAGGCTTAGCACTAATTAAAACAAAAACAGAGAGACGTGTGTATGTGTGCGCGCATGACTAGGCCTACTGTATGTGCTGTCTCATGCATGTGTAAAAAGCATGTGCAAAAAAAGAAGAGAGAAGCCACAGTGCTCATGTGATTTGTGTGTGGATGTCACGTGAATCTCTAACATTGTTTCATGGGATTACACAACTATTTATCATGGTTGGTCTCAGATATGAGCTGTACCCAGCGTTACAGCAACCTGCAACCCCTCCTATTTAGTTCCATTTTATCTCGTCATGTCCCCCCTGCTGTGTCTTCTCCAGGTCCCCAATGGGACCGTGCTTGCTGTTTCCCGAGTGATTGCAGCAGAGCATGCAGCTGCTGTCAGACCCTGGGGTTTAAACTTGCACTGCTGCTGTTTGCCCAGTTGTAGCTTACTGTTTGTGTTTTAGTATATGCCCTGTGCATGCTTATCTGAGCAGACATGTATTTTTTCCAGCTCCTGTTGTGACTCCTGCCTGGCTGTTTTTCTGTCAGGCAACAAGGCGAAACAGCCGAGGGACGAGGAGCGTGTAAACACATCTGCTTCCCACTCTCACATTCTTCATCCTCCATGACACTGCCATGCTCACTTTCTCAATGTCCATCCTTTGCTCTCTTGCCTTCCCTGTTCTCGTCACATCCCTGTCTATCAGCTTTAATAAATCCCTCTTCAGCGGAGCCGGGCTCATCCTCTCAGCTCGCCTCCTCCCTTTACTGGCTGTCGCAGCCATACTCAGCGCAGCATCTCTGCTCATTTTTCTTCTCTGACGCCATCTCACTGCATCTTTTTTTTTTTTTTTTAAATCTCATTACATCCATTCTACTTTATTCCTCCTGTCTCATGCTCATGATTATCTCACTATCATCCCTCAGTCAGTTCTGTTCTCCAATTACAGCATATCCATATAACCCTCCATCCTCTCCAATCGCTCTGAACTGTCCCTCCAGCCTTCTTATTTTTATGTCTAGCCTCTGGTTTTCATTATGCTATGATTGCTTCATCCTGTTCTGGTTACTACGAGATGTTGTCTTTAAAAACTATGTGCTGATGCTGTGCAGAAGAACTGCTGACAGTGCTTCAGTGGTGCAAGGTCAACTAATGTTTACAGCTCATTTCACTCAGCTTCATACAGTACATTAGCATTAAGTCTTACCCTAACCCCTTAGTCTACAAACACAACAATATCCTCCACACTTTCACCTAATGACCTCACCTTATCATCTGACCACTTCATGTGACCACAGTTTAGTCAGCTGGTTTAGTTTGCAACTCTATGACACTATTTCAATTACATTGTTACCAACTTAACACAGTTTTTGCTATGTATCAATTTGGTAAAGTCAGGGGTTTTGAACAAAAATGAATGTCTCTAACAGAACTGCTTTCTCTGTACAGTCACACCTAATATTCATCCACCCAATATGCTGCGCAGCATATATTAATAATGTATTTCTGGTCCCCATTACATGCTGACAGCAAGTTAATCAGTGAGAGATGTTGCATTCGTAAACTACGTGCTGATATCTGTGAAACCTGCAGACAGTGCAACCTGACTACAAGCTTAGTCATAATTCAAAATCTGTTTGCTGTCCTAAATCTATGATAACAAATATTGAGAGAATTAATTGTGATGCAGCTTCTTTTTTTTTTACTTATTGTTTTTCTACATTTTCTCTTATGTGCTGGTTCCACATGCTGTTGGTGAAGGACAGAAACAGTCTGAACAATCATTTTAAGATCTGTTCAGAGTCTTCTTCTGATTAATAAGTGAAAAGAGGAAGTTTGCATATCTAATTGCGATGGAGGCACTATACTATATCAAAATAAAGTATGAGATAAACTACAATAAGAAAGTTTGCAGTTGTAATATACTGCAGATTAAATTGCGTGTATTGTGTTACAATAGTGTCCCTTCTCAATTCTTCATAGATCATGTTTTATGCTTTTATAAGGCTTCATTACTTTTATAAGGCTTCATTAGGCTCATACTTTATAGAATTTGATTGTTGCCTCATAGATAACATTTTCATCTTCTTTTTTTCTCCTTTTTTGTTGTGTGTATTTGTTGACATACAATAAATGGATGGAGAGTATAGAGTTAATATTGTCCATTAATAAAAACTCAGAAATGTGAAATTGCTAACCATCCAACAACAATAACTCCAAAGGCGAGCTGCTGCATACAATTCTCCTTACAGGGATAAAGTTTTGTTGAATTTAATGTCATTTGATGTGTATGTAACTTCAAATGTAACTACATGCATTTTGATAAGAGGCCTACATTGCCAAAATAATGTCTATAAAACACCCTGGAGTGTGTTAAATTTTATTTATGCCATGTAATGCATTGTCACTGTCCCCTAATGGTGAGTTTTGGAACTTCTATGCAACTTGGAGCAATGCGGCAGGAAACAAACACAACTGGCAAAGCAGAAATACATATCATTTTTAAACGTGTGAAACAGAAGTTTACAAAATTGTAAATAGCACCATGTTGACTTACAGTATTTAAAAAAAAACAGAGGACGTCAAGTGTCCTTGTCAGTAGAAACCCGTAGCAGCATATTAGTCCCATATCATCCACTTGTTTAATCATTTCTCTAATACAAACAGTTTAACATCATAACAATGCAGTCACTTCATATAAGTTAAAAAAGGTAAAATGTGAAAACAAAATATCATGATCAGAGGATATAAACAAATGCCCTATAGAATAAAATCTCAAGGGAAAATATTGCCCAGCTATACAACCATAGGTGTGTCTCTGTATTCTGTGTCTTCCTCTCCTCATTTCACTAAACTAAATACCCAGGACACCTAGAGGCACTGGGGTGGGAGATCTTATGGGGAAATTACTTTTGCCGGTTCATTTAATTTGCATCTGCGCAGATGGGATTTGAAAGAGAGAGCAGAGAAGCAGAGGAAGTCACTTGAGCCTAATGAATAGTACACATAAGTTTCTGTTTTGAATAATTTCTGTAGCTCAGATGCTACTGGTCTTCTTTTTGGTTGGCTGCTTCCTTGCTGCAGTCTTTGACCTCCCCTTTCAGCTCAGCTAGCTGTTCTGAATGGACGGCCAGGGTGCCATTCACCTCGGCCAGATAGGAGTCTGAATGTCTCTCAAGCTCTGCCCTGATCCTCTCCAGTTGCTCTGCCAGCTCCCCCAGGCTGCTGCACTGGCCC
This sequence comes from Perca fluviatilis, assembly GCF_010015445.1. Lineage (NCBI taxonomy): Eukaryota > Metazoa > Chordata > Actinopteri > Perciformes > Percidae > Perca > Perca fluviatilis. Next base: position 18,155,246 of record NC_053116.1, on the reverse strand, counting down.
TCTACATGGCTCACCCTGCTATCAACATCCTTCACCTCCCTCTGTACTTCTATCGCTGTGCTCCGGCAGCCCTGCAGCTCCCCAGCCAGCCGTCTCTTCAAGGCCACAAGCTCTCCCTTTAGCTGGGCCAGCCGCCTCTCCCCGGCCCCCAGGAGAGAGGCTTGGTGGCCCACTAGTTTGGTGATTCCTTGAACCTGGTTGACTATCTGGTGCTCTCTCTGCTCCCAGGTGGCGTTAGCGTTGCCCACTTCACTTGCAATGAATCGAATAGAGTCCTTTATGCCCTTTAGAGAGCGGTTCACAGAGTTGATGTTAACTTTCAGCAGGGTGATCTCTCCTTGGACGGTGCCCTCCGTGTCCTCCTGGGCGATATGGAAGAGCAGGTTCTGCAGGGTGTTGTTTAGGTGGTTCAGCTGGTTAGAATGGGAGTCAAGGCGGTCAGTCATCTTCTTCCCCATCCCCTCACACGCCTCCTCTACTTCAGTAACACTGATACCCCCTGCTGGCGGGGTGGAGGGTGAGCAGGAAGAGGTGCAGAGGAGCTCCAGATCTATTAACTGTTTCTGAATGCCATCCAGGTCTCCCTCCATTCTCCTCCTTACAGATTCAATCTCTGTCTCCAGTGCCGGGACAACCTGACCCTCCAGGAGTGCCGGAGCAGTGGCATTACTCAGCTCCTCAACGGCCACAAACACTCTCTCCTCCAGGGTCTTCAGCTTGTCCTCCAGCATGGTCTTGAAGCCATCCAGACCACCAGGGAGCACTGCTACTCCATCAGGTCCACCCTCTGTAGCATTAAGGCGGCCCTCTATGTCCACCAGGCGGGTCTCGATAAGTGTCTCTACGTGTATGCTCTGGTCAGTGAGGGCAGTCTGGAGCTGTCTCTGAGATTCTGTCAAGCCTTTAACTGACTCCTCCAGCAGCAGCACACGCTGGGAGAGACTGTTCACCTGCAATAATCAATCATTTGTTAGTAATCCGATAAAATGTCCAGTCATACCTGATTACATCATAGATATGTTATTCTTTCTGTAGCAATGATTGAGTGATTGAAATGTACAGTATGTAATCAAAGGAGATGTTTGACATTTTGGGAAATACGCTTTCTAGCAGAGACTTAGAGAAGATAGATACAAGATAGATAGAGAAGATCAATACAATTCCCAAATTTCGGTAGTGTCATATTGTTAGAGTTTTCTTTACATGAAAACACCATGAGTACATTTATTTAAGGACTGTTCACTTGACAAATTGCTTGTTTACTGCATGCTGATTACATCCATGTCATACCTGTCCACAGCAGCTTTCAGTGAGAGTTAGGCCCTGGATCTGAGCCTGCAAAGAGCCCAACTCCTCCCTGAGCCCAGTCTCTCTTCCATCCAGAGACTGCTGCATTTGCTCCTGGCCATCCATGTGCTCCTTATGGCACTGGTTCTGCACCGCCCCAATCTTCTCGTCACATTGGCTCTCCAGACCGGTCAGACGGCGCTCAAAGCCATCTAGGATCTCAGCCCGCATGTCGGCCAGCTTGGCATCCAGGATCTCATCCAGATAAATAGTGGAGCTGTGGCCATGGATGGGCCTGCCTCTAGCTCCTTCCAACAGCCTCTTTAGCTGGCCATCATGACCCAGGACCATCCCCTATGGACACACACAGGTGAGAAAGAGAAAAAGCTAGCATTTAATAAAGGAAAGATAAGGAGAACTGATTAATCTATACAGATACTGTACCAACTGATCTTTGTGCAAGCATCATGTTACAGTACCTTAATCTCCTCTAAGATGTGAGTTTTGGCTCGCAGCTCATCCTTCACTTCTGTCACCCTCCCGGCTAAGTCTCCAAATCCAGTGAAGCTTTCTCCTCCTTCCAGTCCATCAGGAGTCCCATCTGGGATCACCCCAAATCCCACTGTAGAGTCGGGCACACGAGGAGTGTTTGGTAGCAGGGACACCAGGATTTTGTTGGTGTCTTCCCTGAGAGATGTCCGCAGTCGCTCCTCGAGGCCAGCCACTACCCCGTTGAGAGTGTCTAGACCCTGGGTGAGGCGGCGTAGGTCCTCCTCCATACGGTCCAAACGTTCACCAGTCACTCCTGAAATCCCAAATTTGTTTCCTGTATTTCCAAGGATCAAACAGAAAGAAGAAAGTAGGATTTCTTTTAGAAAGTTCACCACTGGATGATGGAATGATGCAACATTGAGAGCATTTAAAAGTGAGAAAGAGAAAATACATGCCCAGGGTTTTACATTAAATTGGTTAGTGTTGGTTCCCACCATAGTTTGGTTTTCCGTTCCCAGCAGGCAGCTGTCCTGTTGGTATTGGTCTGTGGTCAGACACACTGGGGAAGGGTTTGCCAGGCTCTAGCTGGCCTCCTCCAGGCCTGTGGTCCATGGGGGGTCTTGGGCCATGGGGGAATCCCTTCATCCCTGGGCGATGGGGCACACCCCCACCATTAAAAGGTGGTATCATGACGTCAGGCAGTGGTGTGGGTCCGTCGTAGCAGTTTTCTCCAGAGTAGCCGGGACAACATCTCCACTCCAGCTCAGTCACCGTCTTAAAACCCACCTTGTACTTTGGCTTGTAGAATGTCCTGTACCTGAAGGAGACATGATGGAAAGCATGTTTATTATCAGAGTATGTCAAAACTGTCATATCAGACGTTTTATCAGAAGGGCTGCATTTGTTTTTACTAATTAAGAGCACAGAGCCAGGACAGAGGATGGGAGGTCCAGAGATAAAGGGATGAAGTTGTTCTTTATGAGATTAAACACGGATTAGAGGGAGATTAGGAGATTAACTAAAAGTGTAATGTAAATGATGTGGCATCAGAGGATTGAACCTGGGTCAGCACCCAACTTCAGTGTTATTTTGTCTAAGCTGAATCAAACTCTCTCTCTCACACACACACACACACACACACACACACACACACACACACACACACACACACACACACACACTCACAGTCATTCAGCTGTCTTTTATGAAGAGAAAATCCACTCCTTTAATTTAATTTATTCTGTGGGCGTTTGAAAGGTATAATAAAAATAATCACAAAATCACATAGAGAAGCTTTATGGGCATGTCTACATGGATTTACACACACATGGTAAAGTTAAAGTATTACTTCAGACCTCCAATTTGTATCACAATACATAAATTATACTATTAAAAAAAGTGTAGGGTGTTGGTATAGGTAGGTGGGCAGGTAAGAAACAAGACTACATGTAACCCAGAATAATCAATAAGTGAGGAGGAGCTTCTCAGCATTTTTTATGTGCAGAGAATAAAATGGTGTAGCCGGTTCCTAATATATATTTTTTTTAATACAAATTCAATTATCACTATCTTGCCCCCAGTGGTGTCTCTCTGTAGAAGAATTCTGACTACAAACAGTGCATACAGCTACCAACGCTCTTACTGTAATATGGACAGCACATGATGTGCACACTAGAGGGCAGCATTGATGCAGAGTAGATTTCACGGTGCTCCCCGTTCTGCAGTTTCTCCTGAAGTAATAATTACGCATTACAAACTTCACAACCAAACCCCTCAGGACTCAAACTGAACAGTCAAAGGTATAAGGTGGAACTTTAGCTGTTTAATTTATTGCATTTTGTTGTTTTGTTTGAAAAACCTACATGACAACAGGACACTTCTGACCCCAGATGCACTTGGTGGTGTACTCAGCCTTCACATAGGTAGCCACTCCATCGTGCATGGTGCATGTGATGTTCTTCTGCACCACGTAGGCACAGTGGTTTCTGTGGGGACAGTAGAGTGACATTAGAGTTAAACAGGTAACAGCACTGATATATCAACACTGCAATTATCCTTTACATTAAAGATGACAACAGCCCTTGTTTTGCTTCGTACCTGTAAAAGATTTTAAGGTTAGACTACATAGATTTTGCTGAACAGGATGGGTCTGTTTTATTGCTTTTCATTTACAATTTTGAATTGTAAAATTAAGAATTTGTAATTTCTTCCCTCAAAAATCTCACTTTAAGCAAATAAATAGTAAATAGTAGTTTCCCGTTAAAGCACTGCTGCTACTCCACCTCTAGCTGGGTGATGAGATTATTTCTTCTTGACAAATATGTGAAATATGAACCTCCCTTGAGTTATTGTGTTTTTTGTGTATTTTCATACTGCTCATTAGCAGTTTCCCTCTGCCTTAATTACTGCTTTGCTGTCTTTTCTTTTTATAAGCAGCCTTTGTATTTTGTTGCATGAACACATCTTTTGTCTATTTTATGTAATCTTATAATACTAAGATTTTAACAATCTTCATTTCATATTGCATTTTTGGTTTGCAACCTGTAACCACATCTTACAAGCTTTGAAGGATTTTCTTAGAAGAGCTTCATGTTGCATATTGATAACTTATCGACTGATGCTTCCCTTCCCCTAATTTTAAAAGCACATATTTATTTATTGACCCCTCTGGCATAAATCAGAATGATGAAAAAGGATGTTTTATTGTTCCACTGATTTATGCTAAAAACCATTTAGACAAGAAACAAGAAATATCACCCAGATAGTTCTCAGATATATCCATAATCCAACACATAAAAACTTTATTATAACTACTTTGAACAGTTGTTGCATCATGCTGGAGTTGGACCCTTTTCTCTCCTTCTCCCATTCATTGCTAGTGCAACTATAGCAACTGCCAAATGTTCCCCTGGCCCCCGTGCAACACAGGAAACAATGATCTGCGCTCTTTAGACTCACATGTGAAGCATTTCTTACATTCAGAGGGGAGCATTTAGCAACACATGCAGTACTTAAAGTTGCTCCACAGCTGTTTCAGGACAAATAGAAGTGTTTGGAGGAGCAAGGAGGGACACGGGGGCCGAGGAGGGTAGGTATGCCAAGTTAACAGGTTCAGAGGGCTAACAGGCAGCCTGTCAGAATCTGTGAGAAACCGCTGCACTGCTGCTGCTTTCTACAAATCGCTGACTGCATTGACAGCGTTTGTGTGTGTCTGTGTGTGTGTGTTACCACTCTCCCTGTGTTGACATATGTTAATCGCGGTGGAAGGAAAAGGGCAGGAGTCGGAATGACAGAGCTCCTTTCATACCAGCCTGACAACCTGCTGCTAGGTCATGCGTTGTTAAGGAAGTGGCTGTTATGAACCTGAACTGATGTGGTATGATGAGAGTTAAATCACTTTAAACTCACACAGAGAATTTACTGACTCCTGCTGATGATTTTTAGCGCAAAAAAACGAGGAAATCTGTTTAGAAACATTGTTTTTATGTATCAGATGGTGTTTAAGTAGGTAGGTATATGAAATGAAGACTTTAAACTCAATCTGACAAATACATTATGCCGCATCATAATTTTTTGGCATATTTCTCTTCTCATGAAAACTCCTAATAAGCTCATTTACTGTTTCTCTGCTCAGTCTGCTGATGCCGCTGGCACAATGCTGCTAACAATTTGCTTTCATGCTATTCTTTTCCCACCACCCCACCTGCAGGCTCTTTTCTTTACGATCCCTGAGGTGGGTTAACACTGATCACTCCCTCTTCTCTCATCTACTGCTCATAGAATACACAGAGCCTTTGGTGCCAAAATAAACGCCATTTTTTTCTTTATTCCCGGAGTTTATAAAAACGAATGATGCTGTCATCCAGAGAATATCAGCACTCATAGATGACAGATTTATAAAATGCAAGAAAAAGGTTAAAAGCTTTATGACTTTGTTTTTTGCGTATGTGAGAGTTAGGAAAAGCTTCTACAGGCATACAAGGATTTATGACAGCTAATGGAGAGCAGTGCATGAGTATGTCTGTGTATACAGTACAGTAAGTGTGTGACCCCTTCTCACATTACACATCAGTGTATGTGAAAAGTGACCATGTTCAGCAATTTGTTTGTCAGGTGCACATCTGGTGGGGAGCCAATGACCTTCAGACTCGCTCACAATGCCTGAAAAGTGCAGGAATCCAGATGTACATGGGATGAAAAAAAACATTCTCCTGGTCTCTGGTTCCGCCTCTCTCTTCCCAGTCTGCTCTTTGCCTGTTTTCACAGATCTGTCAATGTCATTTCGGTCTGTGAGTGATATTTTATCCTCAGTGTCTTACAGACAGAAGGGGTTCTGGCATTTGTGAGAATCAAAGTCGAGCGCTGAGATGAATCTTGTCCCTCTGTGCCGCAGTGTCGGCCAGGGCAACTGCAGGTCACCTTCTTTGCGGTGTAAAAACAGATCTTTGTAGGACGAATGTTGAGTTTCAACTTGAGAGATAGTGATAGTGTGTGTGAGCTGCAGAGACACTGACACACTCTCACACACATGCACATACACGTGCAGTGAAGCTCTTGGTCCGTTTATCTCACATCCACAGAGACCACACAACTCTGCAGGATGAGGATTACACAAACTTTATCGCCAGAAATACAAACCCATTATGTGGAAATTTATCATATATGAGAAGAAAAGTGCCGTCTTTAGGGTATGATAAGTCCTGATCCAGCATGATCTGACACCAGAGGAATACGGCAAGGAAGGAAAAAGAGAGAGAGGGGAGTGCTGGCCATTTCTGAGCTATTTTAACGCCTCATCCCTCAGCCAATGTGGCATCAAGAGACTGGTTTTGAGAGTATAAATACTTTCTGTTGTTTGTTTTAGCACTTGTTGGTGACAGATGGGAGCGGTTGGCCACACAGGATAACCCAGTAAGTGCCAGACAGTAAAAGTCACTAAGGTCAAATTAACGTTATATACGACTCACATGTAAAAGTAACTAGCATAGGGCAACATACCACACAACTGCAATAGATGGTTATAATTACAGCCAAAACATATCAGACAACTGCAATTTTTTTATTTAGTATGCAATTGCATTGATATTGTAGAGCTTGATCTGATTCACTGTTTGAGTAGAAATGAGTTTTTAACAAGATTTAAAGATGTCAACAGAGAGCCGGTGAACTTTTGCTTAGCTTTGAGGAAGCAACAGCAAAGGCATGATGATTTAAATGTAACTTTGCCCCAGGGACAGACAAAAGCAACATGTGTAATAAATCCTAACAAGACTCTACAGCCAGAGCAGATAGGCTCTGTGAGGCTGTACTTTGGCTAAATGCTAATGTCAGCATGCTAACCCGCTAATGCTGATGGTATAGTGTTATAATGCTTTCCACGTTCACCACCTTAGTGTGTTAGCATGCTTAAATTTGCTAATTAGTGCTAAACACAGCTGAGGCTGATGGTAATGTTATTAGTTTTGCAGATATTTGGGAATAAAAACCAAAGTATTGGATACATGACAACTTTGACCTAATGATGGCGCCAGATGAATTATCAGGGGATCACCAAAATTACCTCAATTTATCCAGAGGGTGACATGAATGTGCATAGCGAATGTCATGACAATCCGTCCAACAGTTTTTGAGGTGTTGGACCGACTGACCAAAAAAACAACCGACACTGCCAACCTTTAGAGCCAGCAGTCTCAAACGGCAGCTGAGTAGTGTGCTGTCTTTGACTGAACTACCAACCTTATCTAATGTATCTAATGTGAATACATTCCATTCTTCTGATATGCATTTTTCTTTTCAAATTAGGCATTACAGAATGCCCATAGTAATTGACCCAGGTCTCAGTCAAATGTTACTTTTTCCTTATTTGACTCTTTCACAATACAGATCTACAAAAAGGCTTCCTTCAGCTAAAAATGCTAATTGGCTTACTGCATAATCTCTACAAGTGCTGTATATTTTATGTTGGTTATTTCTGATGATTTTAAACATATTTCTAACTAATTATTTCCATATAAAAAAAAACATTTCTCTTTTGTGTGTTAAAAGAAACTTATAATTTGAATCCCAACAACAGCAAGAAAACACCCAAATAAAAAAAAGTCCAGCTGATCCAGACCTTTACTGAACCACCCATTCCCAACTGACTCAACACTGATTCAAGTTCATCAGTGTATTAAACTCTCTTGTGAACCTCCCACTTTCACCTGACCTTGTCTATAACAGTCTTAACCCCCTTCACCATGGTTTCTCTTCCCTCACTTTTCTCTCTCTCCTAAAACACCTCCTTCCCTCTTTTAACGCCTAAATATTGTCTTCTTCCTGTCATTGGAGCGTGTCATTTTTGACTGCTAGTTTGGTCCGACTGTAAATATTTCCAGTATAGCATTACAGTTCCTAAAACACTTCAGAGCCTCCCAGGGGGAAAGCAGAATTCCCATCTCAGATTCTCATGTGGAGTGTTTTTGGCAAATAGTATTGCTTCTAGACCTCCACCCTCTGCTGGGCCCAAAACAACTCACCTTTCAATCCCCTCCCCCCCCCCCCCATTTTTTCTCATAACCTCCCACTCCTTTTTTTCTGCAAAATCTGCAAACTGTAGGTAATCTCTGTTTACATATCTAAGCATACCAGTCCTGCTCTTGCCTCTGTTTCTAATATTGTCTTTTTTCTTTCTCTTTTGCTTTTTCACGACACCCCTCTGTCTCATCATGACCCTGACATCTCCGGCCCTCTAACCTGCCACTTTTCCCCCATTGCTTTGCTCTGTGACACTAAAGGGCTTACCTTCCTCATTACTAACCACTCGTTCACCTGCAGGGTTCCTGACCGTTTGAACCCAGGCTACTGCCTATGACAGATTTATGACTGGAGCAGGCCAGATAGAAAACCATGCAATCTTTAATAGTAACTTTAACAACCATGTCTATGTACTAACAACTCTCCTCCAGGGCCCATCTCTTTCCATATATGTTTCTAATGAAACCTATTTCTAGCCAACTGGCAGGTCTGGATGGCCCCATGGTGCAGGGTTGATTGGCGTTGCTCTTGTGCATACTGGTTAGGGTTAAAGGAAAGACGTGATACTCCAAGCTCTAGAACCTAGGGGATAACTCTGACCTTCATAGACAGAGTCAGCGCCGATGCCAGCTCTGGTTATTATAGCTTAAAGGCAGACCATTACTTTTACAAGTGTTTAAACTTTGGCTATCAACCTCTAATCCTCACTACAGCAATAAAACCATGTAGATAAACACAATTATAGCTGCTAATTCCTAGTCATTATAGATCATTTTTACTTTGTCATATATTCTTTATGTTGTTTTGTTCTATTTTTCACATGGAGTACAGTAAGAGTCTCAAACACCGGTAGTGTAAAAACCAATAACTTATCCTCAGCCATTTCCCAAAGCACTTAATCTTCTTTGGGTAAGAATAGCTCTGTGTTCTTGAACTGAAAGGATTTTAAAACGTAATTGTTAGATTTGTTGGGCTCATTGTACTGTATATGCTTTTGAATGAAATCAATAGTAATGTGTTGTACAGAAGGTGGCTGCTGAACAAAGCAAAGCAACACATTTTCTGATAGGCCCTATATAATAGCTATAGAGAGCCGAAGTGAAACCGGAAGAAACAAACACCATTTCCCACAAGACCTAGAATTTTGCGGGTTAAACGTAAAGGCTTGTTATAAGACATTGAGGGTCTGTGGCTTTACTTCGAGCTCCTTCCGGATGTCTGAGCTCCTTAACCTTCTAAGCTCCTGAGCCCAGCCACCCCAGATAAAACTTGTTTCAGCCTTCCGGTCACTACCCAAAGCTCATGGCCATAGGTTGCAGGTTGAGGATTTGAACGTCGAGCGACTGGTAAAATGAAAGCTTTGCCTTCAGGCTCAGCTCCCTCTTCACCACAACATTTTGGTATGACGCCTGCATTACCCTGCACCAATAAAACTGTTGATTACGCTCTAATATACCTCTTTGGTTGCCCCAAGTGAGGCAGTTCTAATATCTTGGGGGCTCTTCAGAAGTGAAACAAAAATTTAACGGAATACTTCGACATTTTAGGGAAAACACTTAATAGCTTTCTTGCAGAGAGTTTGATGAGAAGATCACTACCAATCTCATGGCTCTATGTTAGCTACAGCTAGCAGGTGATTAGCTTAAGCATAATGACTTTAAGCAGGGGGAAATCTGCTAGCCTGACTATGTGCAAAGGTTAAAAAAAATCTGCCTATCAACATTTAAACTCACATAATTATATATTGTTTCTTATGCAAAACTAAGCACTCACTGACACTTTTTTTATGGTAAGCTACGCTAATTGGCTGCTAGCTTTAGCACCATATTTAACTCTGGGCAACAAAGCAAATAAGCTTATTTACATAAAAATGTCAAATTATTCCTTAAAAAATCTTATTTTTACAGTTTTCAATAACCTAACTTAAACAGACTTTGGTCCATCAATATTATATCAGTTTATCATTGTATGATTATGTTAAAATATTATAACAATTATATTGAATTATCACTTAAAACTTTAATATTTAGTGCATCAGACTTTTAGATGGTAAAATCTGCGTTCGCTGAGGGTTTACATAAAAATCCCAAACATTTTAGCAGAAAGGTCAGTGAAAGCAGTACGTCAGATAAATATGTGTTGTTGAGGAGCTAACCTCAACCAACTCACTGACCTTTCCCTCCTTGATCTCTGTCCCATACATCATTGCAAAGCCCAAGGATATGACTTTAATCTGATCAGTGAAGGCATGTGGCATCTGCTGGGATCCTAATTGATTTATATAACATTAATTTCCCAATGATGGGTGTATTATATGGCTCATGGCTTATGTTTCACCTGTCGTTGTGCATTTTGTGGTATAGTGGTAATGCAGCATGGTAGGAGATGCTTGTGGGGTGCCAGACACATTTTTAAATTGACTTTTCCATTGTGACTTATACAGTTATGTGTTAGACAGAATACATTATATAATTAGTTTCCTATGTATAGCATCACTTGAGAAGCATACCAATTAATAACCAAAGTTTCTCTATTGTCTTATAATTTTCTCTTGGGTATGAAGATGTGTCAAAAATATCAACATTATGAAATGTTAAAATGTCATTTCTTTTCATGAATATTTGCCACTTTGCCAAAGCCCTGGACCAAAACACACTCAAATCTGAACTAAGCCACCCATGCACAGTTTCAGCAATGGCCCATATGGGCTTCTATGCAATGAAGCTATGACAGGTACAGTATTGTAACTGTCTACGTAAGATGTCACAGTCAGTGACTACAGGGCTATATATTTTCTCACTGCTGCAAGTGGTTGCACTGAGTGAAAGGAATGACTGTGAAATCAAATGACTCGCTGCCAAATCACAGATAATAATTCAACATGAAGAGAGAAAAAAACGTCTGTGGCGCACCAACAGCTGAGAATTTTTATTTTTCTCACTAAAAATCAGGCATGTTTTGTCCATGTGACTCTGTGGTCAGTAAGTTCGTGTTTATAAGCTGTAAAAGCACATGTGAAATCTTTTACAAATATATAAACTAACATACACCCATGCATATATGGACACACTCAGACACGCACACAAAAAACACACACACACACACAAACACACACACACACACACACACACGCACACATCATAGCACGTGTTATTTTTAAGTCCCACTGACCAGTCCAGGTCGACAACAACTGAGCTCATATATCTGTAGCGGTGGTCTGACACTGACACGTCCCCAGGGCCCACTGTGTCCAAGGTGGGTCAGCAATGTTAGATACCTGTGGGGGAATATTACCAGCTACCAGCAACACGCAATTACCGACCATCTGTTATTACTGATCAGCTAGTTTTGAATAGAACAGTCTATAACGTCTGGTTAATCTGTCACTCTTGGGATTCAGGCTTGGAAATATGTTTGGCATAAATTGGCATGTGTGAATATGAATAAACCTCTTTGGTGCTTTATCAAAAAGTAAATTATGCCACTGTCTTATGCCATCACTATGTATTAAACATGAACAGCAAAGTTAGAAATGTCAGTGAGAGAAAAATTACAAGGTGGTGATTATTGTCTTAAAGTGTAACTCTCGCCAAAATGCAACAGGGTCTTTTTATGAATGTACCCGAGTCAAACTTTCGTTTAAAAGCATATTTAAGACGGGAGTGATAGGGGCCCTGCACGGATTATTTCTTGTTTTGTCGTTATTGAAAAACAATATTGACCTTGTAGTTGAAAAAGGAGCCTCATGTGGAGTCCGTTTGCATCGACTCGTTTTGACTGCCGAGGTGGTAGCGGCTGGAAACAACAAGAGCTACGGTGAGTTCAAAACCTTTTTTAGTAAACTCTGGGTACACAAAGAATGTTGTCAATGCTTTTGTTAAGGTGTAGAGCCCCTGGTGATACTTCGAGCAAAGTTTCATGTTGTGTCGAGCCTTCTTAGTGTTTTAAAAATAGCTATTTTGAGGCTAGCATAAAAGTGCCCTAGCATTCCCATTCAAAAGGCCATTTGACCGAAAAACGAAAATACGGTAAAGCTTAAAAGTGGCGATTCTGTCCTAAATACGTTTTTAAACGAAAGTTTGACTCGGGTACATTCACAAAAAGACCCTAGGTTGCATTTTGGCGAGAGTTACGCTTTAAGAAGTACTGGGAGAGTAAACATATGATGATAGGCTGACTGGAAGGAAAGGAATGGATGTGGACTATATTGTTATGCGAGAAAAGTTAAAGGTGGAGATTGAATGTGGGTGTTGCATTCAGTGGGTGAGGGATGCTGAAGAGCCTGTTCTCTGTAGATGAGGGAACATGGCAGACTGAGCAGGGCTGGGCGATCAGCAGTTTTCTGTGGCAGTTTGAGCGAAGCAGCAGGTAGCTGGGGAGCTGTCCAAAGACATAACAGCTCTCAGGGGAAGCCAAGCAAAAGAGACGGGAAAGGGAGGACAAACCAAAAGAGCCCTACAGACCAAACATCAGCCATCTCTCTATCCAGGCAAAATATATCCACAAGGCTCTGATTCATCTTAGAGCTTCATGGCTTTCAAATAGCATGCATATCTTGCGATTGTTATTCCCCTCTGCTCATGTGCTTTGAATGTCCTTGTGTTTTTACATACATCACAGATCACAAATTCAAAACAGAAGATGATCATTCACCTCTACTTGTTAATACTGGAAGATTTAGTCAGAAAACAAAACAAACTTTCAACAGCTATTTCAATGCAAACTCAGTTGAGACCACTGTGTTATTGCTGAAGTATTGATTGGAGATTAGTTGTACCACTCCCTTCTGTCAGCGGGTGCCCAGCTGTACTGTAAGTCTCGCCTCTAATTGAGCCCCCCTCCCTACCACACACACACACACACACACACACACACACACACACACACACACACACACACACACACACACACACACACACACACACACACACACAGCGGCTGTGAGGGATCAATCCTCTTGTCATCTACTCAGCACCCCCCTCGCTGCACCATAAAGACCAAAATGACGGCTTTGTTTTCATAACGCAGCATGTCATTGTTTGCTCCATAATGCTTATCGCCAGCCACAGATGGTTTTAGGTGTGAACCACAGAAAAGGGCTGATGGTGAGTAAGGGAGAAACATAGAGTCAATTCAGGGATCTGTTAGCGAGCAGATGCCCTAACTAAAACCATATTTCTGCAACTCGCGTGGTGACATGGGTTTCTCAGGGGAAATACAGTATGAGGTGGGTCCAGCTTGCAAGCTACTTGGAATGCTTTTTGAATTCAATACCCTGTAGTGTGGGAAGGTAAATAAAATGTGCATTAGCGCCTGTGACTTGTCCAAAACGGAGCACTTACTTGTGACGGGTCATGGGCTTGTTTGGTGAATGGTGAGGGTTGAGTCCAGCCTTGTACAGGTTGTATCTGTTTCCATAGAAAGGGTTGACATGGCCTCCATAGAAAGTTCCTTTGCTGTCCACCACAGATAGCAACTCTCCTAAGAGAAAAAGCTGTGCAACCAAAAAAAGATTACACAACTTGGTCCTCATTGTTTTTTTTCTTCTTTTTTTCTCTCTAAGTCTTTAAAAGCACAATTAATTCCAGAGTCTTGAAAATGAAACTGGCTGGAAAAAGGGGTAAAAATGATAGTTGTAGCTTCCTCAGAGTATTGTGTTGAAGTTCCCTGGCTCACTTGCAGTCTTGTCTTCTTCAGTGGGCCCTGAAGGACACATGGAGCCCAAACAGCTGTAGCATTAACAGCATCTCGCCCCGGAATGCCTTCAGTTCGCACACTGACCTCAGTCTGAGCACATCGGACAGAGCAGAGGGAAAACTAGTAAGGTTGAAGAGGGAGGGGAGAGGAAGAGGGGCAAGGAAAACAACACAAAGGTGTGCTAGAGGAGGGGTAAAGAGAAAGAGGAGAGCAGGACAGAGGAAAGGAGGAGGGAAGAGTGTGCGAGTGTGTCTCTAGTAAAGTTTCAGCTCTGCATACATACACATGCAAGCGTGTGTGAGACCTGCTGACTAGGCTGGAGCCTCCAACTCCTCTGCACTCTGCATGAGTGAGGGTGTGTGCAAGAAGCAGCGTGCTGCTCTGCTGCCTCTGAAGGGGCAGGCAGACAGACAGCCTGTATTAGCATATCCCACCCCAACTCCAGCCTGAATGCTCTGCACAAGCGGGGAACTGACTAATACAATTTGGTGACTCTCTCTCGTCCTCTTTCTCACACACATACATGAACATACATATAAACACACACCATCAGATTCAAAGAACAAAAAAAGCTCTGCTACTTAATTCTGCTTTAGCTCTGTTTGCCATCCCGTCTCCTGGTCTGTCCCCTTTCTCTGCAATCTCTAACAATATAGGCCTATTGAATCCATTAAGGATTTTTATTTTTTTATTTTTTATTTACCCTCTCCTTTTCTTTCTCCATCTGCTCCGGGAGCAGCTGTACATCAAATCGCAGCGTCAGTGTGCAGTGCCATGTGCATGGCTGCGGTTACAACCAGCTAAGACGCTGCCGATCTCGACACAATGGACCTCCTCCTTGCCTCACCGCAGTCAGTCATTAAAAATCCCAGCCACAGCTTCAGTTGCGATCCACACCCTGACCCCCCTGCTTGTCTTACCGCACTTCCATGTAGTTCTTGAATTCATGCATAACTGTCTCCTGTGTCTTTCAGATTTGCCCTTGGAATTACGCAAATTAGTTCAGTTTTTATAATAAGAGAGCGGCAGTGTTTCAATTAATGTTTGTTGAGCCCTAAAATATGTCTCTGAACCTAAGGGAGACAAGATTGTTGTTTTCATTTTTGGAGCGGCAATGCGGCAAAATCACAAAAGCAAATTCTGTTTAAAAAAAATAAAAAATCATTGGCAATTCTGGGGTTAGAGCCCAATTACACCAGAGATTGGAACAGTAAAATTAAATTGTGCATTCTCAGTAGCCTCGAAATAGGTGATCCTGGAAGCTTTTTTTTTTAATGTAGAGACTTCTGTAATGTTGGTCTTAGCTAGTTTTGTTTGAGGCAAAATGGAAACATAAAGCTTTGATGGTGCTACACAGTAATCTGACTGCTCGGTCCCTTTTTGACTCTACACTTTTCTCCATACCTCAAGAGTTAGAACTCTCAAGACAGTTTAAAATTGTTAAGCGATGCAAATTTGTTGTCAAAGTTCCCAAAATTGAACACTATGGAAAAGCACTGTGGAATTTTACTTTGCCTCTGCAAGCACTTTGTCTCAACAGAGTGAACACAATTCTATGCTATAGTGCATACCATAAAAAAAGATTAAAAGGTTGTAAATAACCATAACCTAAATATTAAACTAGACTAGAATACACATTGGTTGATAGGTCATCCATATCCATGGCACTTTGAGCACTCTTAAGTCTAAAATATACAACAAAATTTCAACAGAAACACAGTGGTTTCCTTTGAAATTATTTGAATTCTTGCTGTTGTAAATTCTGATACAACCAAGACACCAAAATAACCATTGGCTGGATCACACACAATTTTATCTTTTCTAGTCCTCGTGTTATCAGGAAGAGGACGGTGACTAGACAGACTTCTCAGTGAGTGTGGTTAGTTTTAAAAACTCATCTGTGAAGGAAGACTTGGAGGAAGAGGCTGTGTCTGAAATGGCCTCTTCATCTGGAAGATTGGTTTGCAGTGCCATTCTCAACTGTGTGTGGGCTACATACAAATTACCTTGCCTTATTTACTCTTTGTTTACAGGTCAGTGTGAAAGAAAAGCACACCGTTTGACGGTATGCAAAGAGACACATCACGTAATTATTTCCAAATACATATAAACTTAGCACAAAAAGTAAGGAAATTTGTGTTTGGTAGATTATTTCTCTGTGGTAACAATGCTTTTTGGCAATAAATCTTATACCGTTGGAAAGCCTGTTTATTTCCCTTTCAAATGGTGCCCATTTGTAAGCAACTTGCATTTGTTGGATGAGCAGCAGCGCTGAGTATGTGGGTTGCGCCCATGAAAAATTTGCCAAATCTTCTCTGCCAATGCCAAACAGCTTACTCTGCCATTGACTCGTTTGGTGTTTGGTGGATTGGATAATTGAAGTTTAAAGAAACAAGACATATTGGCAATTTAACAATTTATTCATTTCACAAACAGGAGCCTCAGTATCGTTTGGAAGAACCATACACAGCCACAACAGCCTGGCACTTCCTCCTTAAAGGTGCTCTAATTGATGTGACGCTAGCAGATAGTAAGGAGATGTTTGCTGTATGTGACAAAAAATGTTGTAGCCTAAAAAACGCGTCACATCACTTAGAGCACCTTTAAGATGTATTTATTTGAATAGGACAATGCACATTAATCAACATTTCTGTAAATGAGCCAGTGGGCTAATTTTCAATTGTAGTCCTAGTTGCATGTCTTTATGGTGGGAAGAAGATATGGAGATATGGGATTGCTACTGGTTGCAGAATCTCATCTTTAAATCAGGCACTTGATTGGAATCACCTGGGGGTACCAGAAGCTCAAAACAAGTGTCAATAGCAACAGCAAAATAACCTGTTTGGCAATGGCAGAGAAGATTTGGCAAATATTTCATGGGCGCAACCCACATACTCAGCGCTGCTGCTCATCCCACAAATGCATTTTCCTTACAACTGGGGCACCATTTGAAAGGGAACTAAACAGGCTTTCCAATGGTATAAGATTTATTGCCAAAAAGCATTGTTACCACAGAGAAATAATCTACCAAACACAAATTTCCTTACTTTTTGTTCTAGGTTTATTTCAGACCTAAGAGTACTCAAACAGCCAAGGAGATGGTAGATGTGTGTTCTAGTCTAGTTTAATATTTTATTTATGGTTCTTTATAACCTTTCATCTTATTCCATGGTATATGTATGCTGCATAGATTCAAAGCTCTGCAGTGTGAAGCTGCAGAAGTGTTTGGCCTTCTGCTGAAGATTCATCCTGTCGCTCTAGAAACCTGTCACCTCACAAAAAAGGGAGACAGTGAAAAGGAAACTATTTCTAAATCTTTGTCTTTTTTGGCAGACAGCTCTGCACTGAAATACCATTTTTCATAGAAATGACTGGCACAATTTTAAGCACATGTCTGCCCCAGCACACTGTCCAGATGTTAAGGAAAAACGAGAAATATCTGTGAATTTCCTGTTATTTTATGAGTTTATGATAATTTAAAGCATTAAATAGAATCATATGGGCCTTATCAAAGAACAAACAAGCCAACCAAAACATACCAAATACAACCATTTACACAAAAAGAATCAACTTTATAATAATGGAATATTGGCTGTAAGTGAAACATTGAATTCTCTGTTTGAATTATTAATTAGTGAACCAAAACCAAAGGTTTTTGTTGGCTCATGTATCTGGGTTTCCTCATTCATTACCTTGTGTTTCATGTAGAAAAAATGGTCATTCTGCCAATAATGGACTTTATGTCTTTTGTGCTCCATCTGTGAGTAGTTTCCGATAAATACCTTATCTGCTCCTGACTGATTCCATACTCTGAAATCCGAGATGAAATTCATGCAACATGTGGCCAGGTTGGCTCAGTGGATACAGCAGCGACGCAGAGGTCCAGGGTTTGAATCTGACCTGTGACAATTTCCTGCATGACTTACCCCTCTCTCTCACCTAGCTGTCCTGTCAAAAATTAAAGGTGGAAAAGCCCAAAAAATAATCTTTAAAAAAACGCAACATTTGAAAAGTATATAGCTTCTTGAGCATTGGCTAATATAATACTTTGGCCTTTATACAGAATACAGTCAACAAAAATATACATAATATGTGCAATTTCCTCATCTTTATAAAGTTTTGGACTCAGGTTCCAAGTGACATACAGCCTATGTCCAGTTTTTTTCCCTTTAGCCCCAAGTGCCTGTTAGGAGCCATCAGTATGTTGTTTCTCTGCATACAGTCCACAGAGAAGAGAGAAAAAGTTAATGAATCCACTTTAGCGAAACAGGACACCACTCAATTAGTTTCATTGCCCTAACCCCTCTGTGAACCATCCCTATCGTTTGCTATCAGCCTTCTTCAGGTTTTTTACAGGATACACTTTTATTGGATTTAGACACAGGGGGCACAGATATATAGTGAGGTAAAGAAAATAGATGGATTCCAGTTTATTGACATCAGCTACTTAGCAATGAGAAGGACACTTGATCCTTTCTTACAGTAGTGACCTGGGAAGCGACCCTATCTTTATAAAGAAATAAAGACCAGGCAAAAAGCCGTAATTTATTTCCCTATTCCTAAGTTGAGGCCGAGACAGTTGGTGCAATTCAATTCAATTCAATTCAATTTTATTTATAGTATCAAATCATAACAAGAGTTATCTCGAGACACTTTACAGATAGAGTAGGTCTAACACTCTATAATTTACAAAGACCCAACAATTCTAATAATTCCCCCAAGAGCAAGCAGTGCGACAGTGGCGAGGAAAAACTCCCTATTAGGAAGAAACCTCGGACAGACCCAGGCTCTTGGTAGGCGGTGTCTGACGGAGCCGGTTGGAGATGTGATGGACAGTGGCAATAATAATCATTAAAGATAATGGAACAGTGACTTCAAATGGTAGTCGTAGTAGTTCATGTCATATCAGGGCGCTGCAGGGCGTTACAAGATGTAGCGTGGCACAGCAGGGCATGGATGGACGTAGCAGGAAGCAGCAGGGTTCAGCAGGACGCAGCATGACATTGCAGGGCACCGCAGAGCTTAGCAGGGTGTAGCAGGGAGTGCAGCAGGACCACGGCGCCAGCTGCAACCAAGATGTTGGTGCTATCGTACTCCAAGGAAATATGCTGGGTGAAAAAACATAAGGACTCCGGGGAGTAAACTCCCCAAAAGCTAGGTTAGTAACAAGCATTTCTGGGACAGGATGCACACAAATGGAAAGGGAGAAGAGAGAGC
This sequence comes from Perca fluviatilis, assembly GCF_010015445.1. Lineage (NCBI taxonomy): Eukaryota > Metazoa > Chordata > Actinopteri > Perciformes > Percidae > Perca > Perca fluviatilis. Next base: position 18,136,037 of record NC_053116.1, on the reverse strand, counting down.
AGCTCAGTGTTTCAAAGGAAGGAAATCCCCCGGTAGTCTAGAACTATAACAGCGTAACTATAACAGCGTAACTAAGAGAGACAGGCAGTTTAAGGAGAGGTGCCGGATCGGGCTTGAACTCTCCCCTGCCGGATCGAGCTGTATTGGCCTACCTCCCTCTATTTTTATTATATTATTAATCTGACGACTATGAAGAGAAGCAGGTGGGCCTGGTAAGGCGGATGCTGCAACTCCTCACTCCCTAACTATAAGCTTTATCAAAGAGGAGAGTTTTAAGTTTATTCTTAAATGCGGTGACGGTTTCTGCCCCCCGAACCCAGACTGGGAGCTGGTTCCACAGGAGAGAAGCCTGGTAGCTGAAGGCTCTGGCTCCCATTCTACTTTTAGAGACTCTAGGAACCACTAGTAGCTCTGATTTCTGGGAGTGCAGTGCTCTAGTGGGACAATAAGGTACTAAGAGCTCTTCTAAATATGATGGTGCTTGACCATTTAGAGCTTTGTAGGTCAGGAGAAGGATTTTAAATTCAATCCTGAATTTTACAGGAAGCCAATGCTGAGAAGCTAATACAGGCGAAATATGATCTCTTTTCTTAGTTCTTGTCAGAACACGTGCTGCAGCATTCTGGATCAGCTGGAGAGTCTTAAGGGACTTATTTGAGCAACCTGACAGTAGGGAATTACAATAGTCCAGCCTGGAAGTAATGAATGCATGGACTAGTTTTTCAGCATTGTTTTGAGACAGGATATTCCTAATTTTGGCAATGTTACGAAGATAAAAAAAGGCTGTTCTTGAGGTTTATTTTAGATGGGCGTTAAAAGATATATCCTGATCAAGAATAACTCCTAGATTTCTGACAGTAGTGCTGGAGGTCAGGGCAATACCATCCAGAGTAGCTATATCTTTAGATAATGAGGTTCAGAGGTGTTTAGTGCCCAGCACAATAACTTAAATAACAGTTTTGTTATTAACAGTTTTGTTAGAGTTTAACATCAGAAAATTGTAGGTCATCCAGGATTTTATATCTTTAATGCATGCTTGAAGTTTAGCTAACTGACTGGTTTCATCTGGTTTGATTGACAAGTATAATTGGGTGTCATCCGCATAACAGTGAAAGTTAATTGAGTGTTTCCTAATAATATTACCAAGAGGAAGCATATATAAGGAGAATAGAATTGGTCCAAGCACTGAGCCTTGTGGAATGCCATGGCTAACTTTAGCGTACTTGGAGGATTTATCATTAACATTAACAAATTGAGATTGATCAGAGAAATAGGACTTAAACCAGCTTAGAGTGATTCCTTTAATGCCAACTAAGTGTTCCAATCTCTGTAACAGGATGGTATGGTCAATAGTGTCAAACGCAGCACTAAGATCTAGTAAAACAAGTATGGAGATAAGTCCTTTGTCTGCAGCAGTTAGAAGATCGTTAGTAATTTTGTGCTATGATGCTTTCTGAATCCTAATTGGAAGTCCTCAAATAAACTATTGCACATGTACAATAAAATCATTCCGCAGTGTGTCGCAGATATGCGAGAGCAAGTGAGCTAAAAGAAATGAATGTGCAATTAAGCCACTTGTGTTAACTCCTTGGTGGTATGACCCTCCATCACTTCCACTATAAAATCTACTGGTTAACAAGCAGTAAAATCAGGCCTCCATCAACAAAGGTTCAAGATGGACAGTGATAAATTACACACTCTGTCCAATCTGTGGGCATTTAAAGAGCCACTGGTGGTTTTTCAACCAAAGAGAGAGAAAATATTCTGTTTTGGCTTGTGGATGGTAAGCGTTCCCACAGAGTGAAAAGACCACTATCACAAGAACGGTATGTGGCACATTGCATTTTATAAGTGTAGGAATGCGGCCATCACATACAGCTTACTAAACAAGCCTACTCTGGTGTGTTCTTCTGTTCCAACTGGCTGAATGTGTACCTGAACAAACAGATAGATTTTTGTATTTGTAGTCCCGACCTGCATACTACAAAAATCTAACCTCAGTCTAAGCTACCACGGGCTAATTTTAGGTAATGTTAGCTAGCATGTCAAACGGGGTTAGTAAGTCTGTCAACAGCTCTGGAGCTAGTAAATCAGCACATAGGAGAATGTAAAGTTGCACATCAACTATAAAATAGCAAGGTGACCACTAAAACTACAGCAGACGACTACCCTTGGATAATTAAAAAAAATAACTTACTTTAAGATGCTTCTTCAGGTTGGAGGAGCAGTAATTTGGACGCTAAAAGGAGGTTGGTTGTTGGCAAGCAGAGGCTGCACTGCACAGTTATATTTCGTTCTCCCTGTTCGTTCTTTAATGTGAAATGCTGTTTGAATTTCCAAGATAGAAACGCATTCTTGCCCTGGCTCTGTTGTGCCAGTTCCGACTCCATTGTGATTTTCCATTCGTTTTCATATTGGGGCTTCTGGGAAATGCATAGTTGCCTTAATTTATTTAGAGAGTGAATAAACTTGTGAAACAGAGAAGTTTCAACAATGTAACTGTATTCTAAATACCAACTATTTAAATTGTAACTGTAACGGAATACAGTTACTCATAATTTGTATTCTGAATACGTAATGCCGGCACATGTATTCCGTTACTCCCCAACACTGGTGATTGGACCCTACACAAACTCACTGTTGGAACAATTTTGGTTATTTCACATTTCACAGATTTCAGTAGTTCTGAAATCTGTGAAATGTTCTTTATCTTTATGCTCTTCTCTGTGGTTTGAAGTGGGTTTAGCTCAGTTGGGAAAAGGTGATGCTTTTTTTAACAATACACCAAGTAACCATTGTGGATTTAGCCATTACAGACCCTCAAATAAGGAGGGGAGGGGGACACAGGATTTTCACAGGGGTCAAAGGGGCCTTCCTGTAATGGAAACAGCTACTTTTTCACAATAGGACCAAGAGGATATGAACTCATAAAGATGTAGGTTTGGGAATGTAATGGCCTTTTAGAGTGTACACATGAATGCACAACAGTGACTTTTTCCTCTTCTCTTTGCAACAACACAAGTCCCCAAAGCCCTTCTCGATGATGTTGTCGCTCCATGTCAGGTATGTCGGTGTTTACCGTCCGTCCAGGTCTGTTCACATAATTGTGAAAGGGGGTGAATGAGTTCTAGAGAGAGGTGGGAGGGTCATATGTGTTTTGGACAGAGCGGCACATCATTGAGTCTGTGGTGGCAGCAGCATCTTGGCTGTGAGAATGTGACAACAGCTGCTGCTAAAACAGAGTCCTAGTGTGAGCTGGAGATGACCCGTAAACGTCCTGGAGAAGAGATGAGAAAGCTGGTCGTTGTCTACTAATATCGGGGGCTCTTTGTGTGAAAATTTAAATTTAAAATTTAAATTTAGTTTCTGACACTGGGTAGCAAACAAGAACAAGATATTGATGCACTGCAATGAAGGGCTCACTGTGTTTTTTGTTCATTTACAATTGCACTAATTTTTGCACAAATATAACTGGGTAAGAACATAAAGTTGGATTATTTAAAACCTTTGATTACACTCAATGACAAAAAATAGTTTTTCTACAGCCAATGCTATTGTTTGCATTATGAGACAACAACCATTAGCTGTATATCATACAGTATCAGCTGGCCAGTCACAAACATCCAGGATGTTGTTTTCCAGGGGTTTCATTGCTCTCCCACAGATTTGCTTGTGAGCAAAGCAATGGCCTGCTGACTGTATAATTCTGCTCCTTATAGGCACTTATTTGTAATGGCATTAATTGTAAATTCATTTGCAGTATCTTAGAGTACCAGAATATTTCAGAGGAAATAAATCAAATTGAGTGAGCTGCTGCTGAGCCTGAAGCCCGGGCCATTTTTCATTCCTAGTCCATCACTGCAAGTAGCTATGGTCATTCTTTTCTGGATTTTGTTTGACAGGTGCCTTATGATGCATTGTGATACTTTCATGCAGCTGAAGTACTAAAGTATGAATGCTAATATTTATACTTGTGGGCTGAATTGATCATGGGTATATTTATTTACCTATGGTGTTGTTTGGATATGACTCTAGCAGAGGCTAATGTTGCATATTGGGAATGTTAGCAATTAGCTACATAAACATCTATGTGACAGCTTGCTTATAAAGTGTTAGATCTATATGTATAATGTTCCTGATCTACAGATTATGCTGCTGCTACATTACAGCTGCACTCATCATGTAAGCTACTGATGGTCATCTACTTATTATCAATGCTACATAAGAGTCCAATATACATATTTTAATAATCAAATGCATCATAGCTGGTGTGTCTCAACCAGGTTTGGCATGTCAGAGGATTGCTGAGTTTAGATTTATGCATCTGAATTTGCTATACAGTATATTTTCCTCAGTAGTTGGAGATGCCCAGTGAGAGACTTGGCCACCCTGCCACTGGTGCTTGACCCACCAGGCGGTGGAGAGTGATGAGGTTGAAGCTGTACATACACTATGCAGACTCTGTACTCATAACTATCCAAATTCATACATTGCCATCATTGTTCTTTTATTTAGTTGAAAACATCTGAACCCCTTGAATGAGTGTATTCTTTCTCTGAATCAGTGTTCTGTGAAAATATAACAAATTTAAAGAGATTGGCAATTGGATTGGCGCTCATGCATGTAGTAGTGTACACACTGATGAGAACCCGATGTACTCTGTCCAGAGCAGATAGGTTGATTAGATTTTGCTAATTTAGAGGCTCTGCAAAGAATTTTTATAAAATTACATTTAGTATTTCAGATATTTTTCTCTGGTGGCCTTCCTGGAAAAGCGGTTTTAAATAAATTACATGATAATATCTCCATATTAATCTCTACATCAAGTGAAATGTAGTACAGTTGGCCTGGAGGTTTACAGTTTAAACAGTATCACCATGTATTGACATAGTTTATTGAACACGGCTTTTAATGACCGTAATAATATCAGTATTCTCAAACTGCTGAGCCCTGTGACAGCACTAGCTTAATGCAGTCTATATGATTTATGGGTCAGTCATATGAAGCATGAGCTCATATATGCCAGCATGCTCTGCCAAATGTGGTTGCAAAAAAAATGCTAAATTATACATTGGATTTGTAATCAATGCTGGCGCTCAGGCTTCATTCACCCTCCAGTGGGTACAATAGTCTGCATCCAGTCCACATCTGGTTTACATCATAGCCAGACCACCACCACCCAGCCCAGATCCAGATCTAACCATGAGACATACACACACATAACACACACATTTCAATCTCACTCATTTTCAATACTTCTTCATGCACAGCTCCTTCAGAGTTTAACACAGAAGCACAATGTTGTTCTTCATCCTCCAGCAAGCAAGCTGACTTCCCATTAATCCTCAGTGCTCAAACATTGTCACATGCAGCATCCCTACCTGCTGTTGGAATACATTAGCATATAGAAGAACACACACACATGTTAAGTGTGTCTGCGTGTGACCGTGCATGCAAACACTTAGTACTTTAATTGCTGGCTTTGTGTTTTATTGTAAATGCTGCAGAGCTGGTGGGGGTCAGCAGTCTGCAGAAAATATGAGGTGTGTTGAGATGAACACGCACTCACAATGAGCCCCTTGTTTCCTCAGAAATGTGTTCCCAGTTGCAAAGCAATTAAAGACTAGTTTACTGGCCAGGACTGCTCTTTTCTCTGCCTGTGACGCAATCCTCCAGGTTTGCCCAGCTGAAGGCTGAGTGATGGGCATGCACACACACCAGTAAGCACAAACACAGGCACATGTGCACGTGCACGCAGAGGGAGACTAAAACACACATGAACTCATTGTATTTTTTTTCTTTATTTTACTCTGTCCTGTGAAATGAAAACTGTTGTTGTGTTTCCCATTTTTTCATATAATCATAAAACAGAAATGTGTGCTTTCAAATAATGTTTGTAATGTAATTATTGATTAAATGTAGCTGTAAATTAATGCAAGATTAAACAGCTTTACTTTATGCGCTGATGGATGGATTCAGGGGTATAATTACAGCAAAATAATTCATTAGTCACCGGTGATTCTTTTTACTCACTATCCTTAAGTATGAAAAGGTTAAACAGTGCTGATGGTTACAACAAAAGCAAATATTTTGGGTATATTGGAAGGGTAAATATTATTGTTTTTTAGTCAGCCAGTATCCACGGCTCAGACTGGTATGTACTGTACAGGTTGTGTGTTTTTTTTCCCTAGAGAATCTACCACACCAGGCCGATGTGTCTCATGATAGCACTGCAGGGTGTGTGAACGGGCATAACTTTCTCCATGTGCGCAAGATGAGGTCTTTACCTTTTTTTTCACTCTCTATGAAAGCTCTCCAAAAGCAAAATAGACACACATGATGAAGAAGGATTATTTTTATTTGGAGAGACTTGAAACAGGCTTTGGCCCACTCAGGATCAACGGGTTTAGGATCTTTGCTGTGGCTTAAGTGGGTGATGGGGTGGAAGAAGTCTTGGCCATAACTTTTTACTCACTCTTTATTTTCATAGTATGGTATGAGAAGTAGTGCAAAAACTCAGAACTGCTGTTCTGTACTGTTCTCTCATATTACCTGAGATTGGGTTATCACACTAAAAAGGAAATAAATCAATCTAAGAAATAGGCTTCAGTTATTTTTGTCTCTTATCCATTTCTTATCTCTGGTAGAGGCTGGAGTACACAATAGCAGCCTTGTGTTCTTGTGTTTGTTCTCTTTCCTGTGGCTTGTGGTGAAAACAACAGGAATGAGCCAATCACTCTCACAACTTTGTGTGGTGTGTGTAAAGATATATGTGTTTGTGTGTGCCCTCATTTGTGCACTTTGAAGTGTGTGTTTTTCCCACACACACTGGGGGGTTGTTAACAGTTCACATCAGGTGAACACTTTAAAGGGTCATAAACTCACAATACTAAAGCAATCATTGCCAAATCTTTGAAAATCACTCATCTTTCTGAAAAACTTGTTGGGTGGCATTCCTTAATCTCTTCTCCTCCACCCCTCGAATACACATGGTTCACACTGGAAGTAATCTTTCTCTCTGTTCCATTCTTCAGATGCCTAACAACTCCTCCACCCCTTTCATCACTCCATCATAATGGAGGAATTTAATTGAGGCCGACCAGCATATTTCTCCAGCTGCAGCTTGGCTCTCTTTTAAGCCGATTCTGTATAGTGTGTTAACTGCGATTAGTGCCAGTTTCACCACCCTCTGAAACACTCTGATGGTTCACAACCACCCTTTACAATGAGACCATACACCAGGAGTTACAATAAGTTTTCACTATTTCACAGCATCAATGACTGGTGCCAATTGGTCTCTCCTGGCCCGTCTGTGTAAGAAGCCTTCGACTGAAAAGCTCTTTGGAGTCAGTCAAAAACAACACAACTCCAAACACCCAGCCACTTACTTTCTGTCTCCAAAAACAGAAAGAGCTCAAACGGTTAATGGTAAACGAGCTCTCAATGCAGAGAGTGAGAGAAAAGAAAATAACACAAAAACAAAAATATTTGATAAGCAGATACTAAAATAGATATAATTGAATGCCGCTTGTTATATTCAGTTATGTCAGTAATAAAGAAGTGAGGTTAAATCAAATATGTAAAAAGACAATGAGCCTCAAATAGCTAAAGTTAAAACATGCACACACATACTGAAGACATAGGCAACCTAAAGTTAACAAGATCTAGGCTATGTCTCATTTCCACTGCATGCTTCTGCTCAACTCGACTTGACTCACTTTTGCTCCCAGATGCTTTCCTCTATTTCGTTTTCCCCTGAAGATAGTACCCTGTCAGTGTAGGCGGGATTCTCAGCTGATCGGCATAGCGACGTCGCATCTTCAAAGCAATACCAAAAAATAACAGTTCCAAGTCGAGTTGAGCCGTGCCACACTGTACCATGCAGTGGAAATGTGGCTCTGTGAGGCTGTCGAGCAAACAAAAAAGAAAAAAGGAAAACACTTCCGATGAAATAATACCACCAGAACGATGTTCAGACCATCATTTGCAACAGGAATTCTGAAAATGTGTTTTTGGCAATCTTCTCAAACTAGTGTCCATGATTTAAGCCGTGTCAAGCTAGGTTTATTTGTACATGCCTTAATCAAAGTTGCAGTCTCAAAGGGCTTCACAACAGCGACATTATTAAACAATAATCAAAACCAACAACCCTCTCAACTTACAGTAGAGCTTCAATGAGAACAAAGGAAAACACCGTAGAAAGCTGATGAAACATTGTGAAGATGGGGATCCCCTTTGAGGTCCACCAGCATACAGTGGTGAAATCAGCTGCTTTATTTCCAACTCCAGCAATATCAACAGCGAGCATGAAACATGGGTTTAGACAGTTTAATGCTAGTTTAAATTTTAGCCGTTACATACTATCATCATTAATATTTCGGATAGGCTTTGATTCTAGTTGAATAAGAAACTAAAAACCACACTCACAATGGTATGAGTCAGGAACTAAAAACAGCTTGTTTTTTTATTTTCACCACCAGTTTTCTGGGCATGAAAAAAACTTCCATTTAAGACATTCAAGAGTGAATTTGTGACTTCCACATGCAGGCGAACAGGGACCACAGTGGATACGTCTCCATGGAGTGCAGCAATCCTGCTTGTCTGCCTGTGTGGTGAGTTTATGATTTATAAATACCTCTGACAGAGAAGAAGAAAGAAGAGCGTTTGGCAGGAGCTGCAGGCCGAGAGGGACTATTTACCGTGCTGTGATCTAGGACCGCGATGAAGGCTTTTATCACTCTGGTGGAATTGGCATCACTGCTTCTAATCTGTTTCTCTTTTTTGACCTTCAACACAGACACAGCCCTCCCAGAACACAAACATTTGCGAGCATTGTTTAACAGAAAATACAGCAGCCTGATGTTGGTGACATATTTGAGTTTCATAAATGACTTTCTGAGCATTCACAAGAAAAATGGGATGCTTAGAGAATTCATTTTCATGACCAAATCATGTCTTTGAGTTAATGCCCTGCTTTTTTTCTCTCTCTAATTTCCTGTGAGCAGAGCACGGCAGGCATGTAGTAAAGCAGGGCTCATCTGGCCTGCAGTCTCAAGCTGTGGATGCCAAGAACCCCTGGTCTGCATACCTTGGGGAACTGAGACAGGATAGAGGAGACGAGGGAAATCCATCAAACACACCGCCCTGCAGTTCAAACACTGCACCAGGCTGAGGCTCTTCACCAGCCTCTGAGGTAGAATCAGCAGCACTGATGTGATCTTTTGTTGTGTATGTGAAAAAGATCATGTGTTTCCCTCTTTCGTGTGTTTCCCTCTTATGTCTCTGGACACTAAGACGCTTAATTTCAGGCAACACTTACAGTAAACTGATATAAGGAGCACAAATGGAAGGAGCAATAAAGATGTCCACTAGTTGGCTGTGACAATCCAACTCCTTCACTTTTCAGTTTCAGATAGATAAATCAAGAACGCACATGCCACACACACACACACACACACACACACACACACACACACACACACACACACACACACACACACACACACACACACACACACACACACACACACACACACACACACACACACACACACACACACACACACACACACACACACACACACACACACACACACTATCAAAGTGTTACTGGTGTGCTATTTTTCTGTATGCATGCATGTTTTTGAATGTGAGTGTATTTTTGGTGTCTGTGTTGAATGATGCACTATTTGCATTTTACGTGTCATCTGCTTGTGTCTGCACATAGAATCTCTACATTGAGCGTACACCAACACCCAATACTGTATGTACAGAACCATAAGTACAAATGGAATACAGCTTTCCTCATAATATTAGCTAAACGTGTGCCTTTCCTCCTATGACAAGTCAAAATGTCAAAAAACTGTCAAAAGCTGTGAAAAAGGTCTTATTAGTTCAATTTCATGACTACTCAAAGGGATAGTTTGGATTTATTGAAGTGGGGTTGTATGAGGTACATAGTGTATTACCTACAGTGGATGGCGGTCTGCATGCCCCCAGTTTGGAGAAGCAGACAGAAGTCCCGACATGGAAGCTAACACAGGAGTTGCTGGTCTAGCGCTGCCTCGATATGTTAATTTGTTTGTGTTATTGTGTGACTTTGGTGAATCTGAACTAATACTTTAAAACACCAAAGTCTACTCTTGCCTGCTTCTCCAAACTGGGTCATGCTGACCAACATCTAATGTTGGCAATACACTGACTACCTCATACAACCCCCACTTCAAAACATCTGAACTATCCCTTTAAGGCTGGGAATTGCTTGAAAAGAGTTCAGCAAGCACTTACTGATGCTTTTACCAATACTTTAAATGTATTTAGGCAATAATCCACACTATTTTCAGTGTAACCATTGCACATTTTGAGTTAACATGTTCTGATGTATCACCTTTCTATTCACACTCACAAATACACAGTCACACAGTCAGTGTTGGGAAGGATACTTTCAAAACGTATTTTGTTACAGAATACAGAATACATGCCCACAAATGTAATTTGTAACGTATTCCGTTATGTTACTCAATCTGAGTAACGTATTCTGAATACTTGGATTACTTCAGGATTACTACCACATTGAATTGCGTTTTATAAGTGTAGGAATGCAGCTATCACATCCAGTTTACTAAACAGGCCTATAATGGTGTGTTCTTTTTATTCCAACTAGCTGAATGTGTACGTGAACAAGCAGATAGATTATTGTATTGGTAGTCCCGAACTGCATGCTACAAAAATATAACCGCAGTCTTGCTACCACGAGCTAATTTTAGCTAACGTTAGCTAGCATGTCAAACGGGGCTAGTCAGTCTTTAAACGGCTCTGGAGCTAGTAAATCAGCACGTAGGAGAATGTAAAGTCGCATGTCAATGTTAAAATAGCAAGGTGACCAGTAAAACTACAGCAGACGGATCCCCAAGACGTGAAAAAATAGCTTACTTTAAGATGCTTCTTCAGGTTGGAGGTGGAGTAATTTGAGACGCTGAAAGGAGGCTGGTTGCTGGCAAGCACAGGTTGCACTGCACAGTTATATTTCATCTCTCCTGTTCGTCTTTAATGTGAAATGCTGTTTGAATTTCCAAGATAGAAACTTATTCCTGCCCTGGTTCTGTCGTGCGGTTCCGACTCCATTGTGACTGATCACGCAAATAGCTATTTTTTTCGATTTCATATCGGGGCTTCTGGAAAATGCATAGAGTTGCCTTAATTTAGTCAGAGTGAATAAACTCGTGAAACAGAGAAGTATCGTCATGTAATCCATTGATTTCAACAATGTAACTGTATTCTAAATACCAACGATTTAAATTGTAACTGTAACGGAATACAGTTACTCATAATTTGTATTCTGAATACGTAACGGCGTTACATGTATTCCGTTACTCCCCAACACTGCACACAGTACAACCTGTTGCGCCACACACCTGACTGAATTATCCCAGTACACTTAATGGTTCACACGTGCCACAGAATGCTTTGGCACTTGGCCAGTTACTCTCCACTCCCTGGGGCCAGATCTAGTAAAAAAAGGCTTCTATAAATAAGGCCAACTCTTTCTCTGGAGCCAATAAATCTTCAAGAGCTGGATTTCTCTCCATTGTGGCATCTGGCGTCATTTGTCACATATGTGGTGAGCAATTAGGTATAAAAGTAAACCAGGAAACCCAGCAGAGGCTGCCCTGGCTGGTGCCAGCAGCCATTGCTATGTTAAACTTCACCACAAAGAGACCACGATCCAGAGACTCCAGTGAGGGCGAGAGAAAGTAAAAAATGGTATTGGGTCTGGGAAATGACATCATTGTTTTCCAGTGAATGATGTGGCTTTGGTTATAGCATTCATGTTTATGTCCACCACAGGCTAACAAGCATTTCAGGCTGAGCATAGTTTGCAATCAAAGTCCTTAGCTCTCATAATCTGGGGATGTTAACCTTTGATCAGCACTTTCAAACAAACAGAAAGATACGGTGTAATTACAGGCAGACATGCAGACACTATGCACACACAAAGTATGCCTGAATGCCACAGCTACCACACTGACACCATAAATCATGGACTTTTTAAGCTGACATTAACGCAACAAATCCTGTCAACATTTGTTGAGTGTGCAATGCAATATTAGGTTAAATGTATGGTGTCATTGTGCAGCATTTCCTGACTCTGGTCCTTGGAGATGGATGTATTTCTGTCCTATTCAAACAACACTATTCAGCACAAACCAAGAACTAAAATAGGGCTTTCTGTGTCACGCCCAATCACTTCCTAGTGCCAGTCACCGTGCTGCAACAGACCTACCCGAGATGAGAGGTTTCAGGCGACATTTCAAGATTTATGAAGAACAGAGTCTGCGTACTATAAATACTGACATACTGGAAAGAAAATTGAATCTCAAAGACTGTTATGTGATTTTGATTACAGCCCCGCTAACTTGCTACACGTTCAGGACAGAGATTCCCACTCTGGCTGCAAAGACTCCCCAGTTCTTCCTCTACCTAAACCCAATAGGAGTCTAATTGCTGCATCTGTTTCCCGTCACAATTTAACCGCAATTAGGAGGTTTTGCAGCGTGGGGGTCAAACAGCAAAGCTACCATCCGAACAGAAACACTATTCGACACACTAATGACTGTAGACAGAACAGGACACAAGTCAGGCCTGCAGAACTGAGAGCTGTAAAGCAACCGTTCTCCATAAACATTAATAGAAAGGTCTGCAGTCATATGCTAATGTTTAAATTCTTACTGTTAGAATAATTGTGATATAAGGCGCAATCATGAATACCACTTGTAGATTCCATCTGGTGTAAGTAAAACATTCACCTCTACCTTTCACTGGTCCTCCACTTCTTTCATCAGAACCTCTCCTATTTCTCCTCACTTCCGGAACTGGCTTCTTCAAAGTTGTGGACAATGCTACAGCATGCACCTGTGCCAATAAACATAAAAGAATAACATCGGCACATATGTACACGCAGGCCAGCACATATGCATGCACACTCACACGCAGATACAAACTTGCTAACTTCACTTGAAATAGTTGGCAAAAAGTGTTTTTTGTTTATGTGTTAAGCATAAAAATGTGATTATCGTCCACTTTTTTGGCCTGATAAGCAACTTGTTTCTAAAAGTGTGCTGAAAACAGAAGAACTAACTTTCCATATGGATGCACAAACTGCCTCTGTCTAGACAAGTATCAAAGCCCAAGTGTGTGGGAGCAGTGAGAACCCAAGTGGGAACTATTGGAGTCTCAATTGGTAGAGAGAGAGGCTGCAGAAGCAAATTCTTTCTATTACCAGGCTGCCCTTTCCACTCACTATCCCCACAACAAACACAAAATGGCAACAAAATGCTCTCTTAATGGGGCTTTGACCTTCCCAGTGGGAAAGTGATTCTGAATGCCAGAGTTAGAATAGGGGGACGAGTGTGTATGGACTGAGAGCGGACTGGGATCAGTGATGCACGTCGAGCTATCAGACCCAAACCCGTCAACCCTTCAACTGCTCAGTCCCATCGCTCTCCAAAGCCTCTCATCCCCTCCCACCATCATCTCTGTCTATGGCATTCTTTCACCTTCCACCCCGCTCTTTGCCGCCACTTTTTCTATACCTCTTTCATTCATGATTTTCCATTCTCCTCCTCTCTGGATCATGCAGTAAAGAGAGGGGCAGGTTTCAGTTCATTGATAGTGGAATCCATTCACAGCCTCTTCCTCTTAAGGGGTGAGTGTAGTGTCTTTCTCATACTAAAACCCCAATAGATATTTTGCACAGATCCTACAGCAGAGGTCAACCCTTTTTTCAAGTCAAATATGTCTCATGTCTGCAGTTCAAATGTCATATCCTCTTGTTAAGAGACTTCAGCACTGACCTTTGGCTCTTTTCTATTAGACAGAAGCTGTGGCAACAAGTTCAAAGGGTTACAGGACATATCTGAGGCCTTACTGAAATTACCCCTAGATGAGGGATTTCTTGTTGTTTGTGTGTGTTTTGTGTGTGTGCCTGTGCACTAGTGTGTGCACAAAAGCATGATCATGCACACATGCACACTACCTTGAAGTGTTTCCTTTAGGATTTTTTTCAGCAGTGGGGGGGAAAGGGTTAGGGTTAACAGAAAGTTTGCTGATAGAGGACCACCCCAACTCCCTGCCATGTTAGCAAACTGTCTGTTGCTGCCGTTATACAGGTTAGACTTTGCAAGGGATTGATATCCTGTCACTGTTCCAGTTGTTCATACTCAAACTGTAGAGGAGCGGACGACTGTTCATTCAAGTTCAGTGGAGCAGACAGCTCTGCAGAGTTGTGTCTTTGCGACTTCATTTCATAAAATTCTGAAGCAATGTACGGTATATAACGGAAACACTGCATTGCATGCTGATATTGAGTGTACTGGCACTTCACTCAGAGTGATGGTAACCATTCAGTAAGCCCTATGAGCCAACACTCTGAGCTTCTGGGTCACAAAAAAGAACAGAATGCAACTAAATTAGACAAAGAACAATGCAGCTTCTGTTGTTACAGTGAAACTCGCCCCTCTCTGTCCCCAACACACATCTGCAAAATCATTAACAGATGTCTAAAGAGGCTCCTTCGGCCAGCGTATCACAAACACACACTCTCTACCTCACTATATTATTCCATTTTCTCAGTCACCACGGCTGGCTCCGTTCCTCTGCATTTCCTCAATTCCATCTCCACTGCTCATATGCTGATGCACTCAGGCCACAAACACATACAAATACCCACAGAGAAAAACACAACACTTACTGATTCACACATGCTCACCTCTGTGCGCAGGCTTATTCCAGTCCAACAAAACCAATATCACCAGAGACATATACCTCTTTCATGTTTTGTGTCTTTTGCTGAAGTGGCCTATGATCTCTCGTGGCGTCGTTAATCCCACATTACATGCAGAAGTTGACACAAGACCACTTCATAGTGGTGTCTGTGTCACTTCTATTTATCTTTTTACTCCATCAAACCTTTTTGTTTTTGGGGAGTATTAATACATATTTCTATTTTGTAACAAAATACAGAAATATATTTAAAAAAAAGTATTTTTGTTGTCTTTACATTGTGCCTGTGAAACACATTGAGTCATTCTGAGCTCATTAAGCCGTACACCTTGCGGATGAAATGGACAACAAGGGAGGCCTGCTTCCTTCACCACAACCAGTACACCTTTCATCAGCTGTGCTTAATAATTATCACCACATAATTAGTGGTCCAGGTTTTCATGAGCCAAACAGAAAGTGTGAGAGGTGTGCCAGGCCCAAGTGCTTGCCAGACAGTTAAGTTGAGAGAGGCATAATTCAGAGGGGTGAAGGAAAAACTGGAGAGAGCGCACTGTGAGACACAACACACTCAGGAATTTACAGTTGGTCTCATAAAGCCAATGAAAAGCAGAGCTCTAAAACAGCAGGCATAGTCATCTGAAGGAAAACCCTGTGAGCAAGAAAGACAAGAGCCAGTTAAAAGTTCTGAATGGACAACAACACGCAGAGAGACAGAACATCACACAACAATGGTATTCAGTTATTATTAATAATTAAGTATTACTCGGTTAACACCTGTAGATTTGTCTTTGCTAAAAATTAACTACACCATGAAAAGCAAAATAAGCTAACTGACTGGTGCTGCTCTTAAACACACTGGCTGCAGGAACAGTGCAGCCGGATTTGATTAAATACCATGTGCTTTTCGAGTAAAGTGATAATATCTATTAGGGCTTACAGGATTAGTCTAAGTTACAGGCGAACACTGGAATCTAGAGAGATTGTGGTTACTCTCGTCAATCAGTGAAAATCCACAAGGTATTAGTCTGCTTACAGATCTAGAGGTTAGTGAACTAGTGTTTCTGGTCAAGGCTGGAACACAGTGGCCCCGTTGGGGCCAAAACTAATTGAGTCTTGCCACAGACTACCTCATAACCAAGATTTTGCTTGTTTGCACTGGCACTGGATTAATTGTGTGTGTGTGTGTGTGTGTGTGTGAGAGAGAGAGAGAGAGAGAGAGAGAGAGAGAGAGAGAGAGAAAGTGAAAGAAAGAGCTAAGCCATGGACTATTAACCACTACAGCAGCTGTGCTGGTGATTGTGGAACCACACATTCATCATCATGTTAAATTGTGTTTCTGTACACTTGTGTGTAAGTGTGCGCTTGAGATGCGTGAGAGGGTATAAACGGGCAAAAGATAGAGACGTAAGTTCAAGTCCATATCACTCCTAAAGCTCTCAGAAATACAATAAATTGGAGGGGAAAGGGTGAAGGAAACCCAAAATGGACGAGAAAATCAAATGGTTTGGTGCCAAATTATCCTAAATCAATATGTAAACAAAGCTGAGTTGGATTTCCATCAGACATCTGAATTAACTCTGGGTTGCTGCTGGTGCTGGCCTCTCACTTCATGTTCCAATGTTAAATTAGCACACTAGCCGCTTAGGCTTTCCAGGGGATGCGAGGAGATGGAGTGAAGGAGAATGATAGAGAGAAAGGGGCTCATTACAGACATCATATAGGAACTTTGTGCTTGCTTTGCTTTTGTTTGTTTGGCATTTGGCTGGTGTTTACCATTAGCACATAGGGTCAACATTCAGACCATGGCTGTTAGGCTTTCTCACATGACAGCACACAACAAAGAGAGGAGTCTGCTAGTCTGCACAGGGAGGCCCCTAACCATGCCATAGTCACTTCATCGATGGACCGAGGATAAACCAGGGCAAGAATGCAAACCCCATGACTCCATGATTGACTTATGATTGGTTATTGTGTACAAGATGACTTTGTGTGTTGGTGGAAAGATAATTCAGTGCATTCAGCAGCAACAACATACATGATGGGATTGGAAAATTCTCTGTCTTCAGTGTGCTTCAGCTGTAGTTTGATGGTTACACGAGGACAATTTAATAGACACTATCAATGACCTGGGAGAGAAGCCACACTTTACCCTTTCAGACATGCACTCCATTACACAAATGTTCTTGAAATTTTACATCTGCCTCATGTTTGAATAAGCCCCCTGAGTCACTTTTCAGGTAAAGTGCCAATGGCAACTAATTTGGACATGTCCATTTTGAGAACAGCTCAAGTCGGAATTGAATGCTTATGTAATGGAAAGGCTACAGCACGCACAAGGTTCCTTCAAAGAGAGAACTATGTCTTGTTATCACTCAGTTATGATTTTGTGTGCACAAATAAAATAAGTTGACAAAGCTGTAGCTGTACTGGAGCTTTCAGTCATACCACACAATCTTCCTCAGCAGATGGAGTTTGCCCAGTTGTCATGGAATTGTAGATGTTCAAAATAAAAAAAAATATTTAACCACTTCTCGTACATTTTGGCTTCAAAGTTGAGACTGAAAGTCTGTGCTGCCTGACATTGGAAACAGTAGTTGACAAAATGTCATCGCAAGGTCTATTTAGTAGCTGAATGAATTTGTTTAATCAGGAAAGACAATGCAAGTTAGCGAGAATGCGGAAGATTTATTTGATTAAGACTTGGGTGTCATTGATTAGATAACCTATACATAGTAGCCAATCAGAGAACACCTCAATGAAATCATAAACAGAGCCTTGACTTACCAATCCCACTACTTTTCTTGGCAAGACCCGCCCTGTGTTAGCCTGGATGCCAGCCGAACTTAGCCCCACCCACAGACTCATATTCTGACTAGAATCTGAGTATGACGACGTCAGGCTAGCCCTGTGTATTACCTGAGTGGTTACTGTACGTACACACCGCCGCCGACTTGAGCTTCTAAAGATACTGGAAGTCATTAATTTTCAATGGAAGCTGGCTTTCTCTCAGCTGCAAGGAGCGTCAAATCTGTCGGCGTCGCGTTTTGGGCGTTTTGAGCGTCCAGAGCGTCAATCAGAAAGTTGAACTTTGGTCAACTTTATGGTAATGAGCTATGACGCGGTTCAGCGGCAAGCAGCGGCAAACGGCAGCAACCAATCAGAATATAGACGTCCTTCGCGCTGGCTGATCCCAGAGAAACATACGATGTAAACTTTTGTTCCTACCAAGACATTAGTTCCATGAAAATGGAGGAAAATCTCATAATCGCCGTTGATCATTTATGATATGACATTGTTTGCGTATAGGGACCAGTTAACATTACCTGCCAGTCACATGGTCTATAAACAGTCCGCTCACGGTGAAGTCCTGCACGGATAAACAGCTGGCGGCTGCTCGCTCTGCCTGCATTCTGCTGCTGTTCAGCGGCTAACGAGCGAGCTAACTGCTAACAGACACCGCCGTGACCAACAAACAATACAAATTCTGTCATTATATATGCAATTTATAAAGGGTTTCTAGTGTCGATGGATTGGCCGTGCAGTGGCTGCTTATGCTTTATCTTCAATCGTGTGTTGAACATCATCGATGAATGATGCCACGTCAGAGCAGCCAAAGCATCAATAAGCTTCCCCGTACTTTCTAACAAGCGTCCTTGACAGGGCGGCCAGAGCTTCTTTGCAGCTCATGTCGGCGCCGGTGTGTACGTGCAGTTAGGCAGATGGTGACGTTAGGCATTGACCTTGAGTGTTTAGGGTTAGGATAGCCCATTGTCTCCCTTGTTACATTTTCAACAGTATAAAATCCATCTAAACATTTAAACAGCATGTGAGCCTGAGCCAATAGGAATTCAATAATAATTAAATTAATGAGAACATGTATTAGAGTATTAAATAGTGACAAGCGAGCTCATGATGGTCGTTGATTTGGGCTTCAACTGCAAAATAAGATTTAAAATGTATCACCGTTGCAGACTGTGAGAGAATTGAGAGCTCTCCTCTTCCTTCATATCATTTTTTTCCCAACTATTTTGTGCTAGATGACAAATATTGCGTGAGCATTGCAGCTCTACTGGTAACAGCCCTGTCATGACTGTCATTTACATAACCAATGTTTGAAAGCCAAAAAGTGATTACTTGAACATGTAAATGAAGCTAGCGATGTTTGAAAAGGGCAATACACATTTCCAATTCCAAACTCCAGCACTGTCTTTATAGCAACACAACTCATACAGAGATGGTTAACTGGGGAGTGCTACAGCCCAGCTTCAAGTTTGGAGGCCATCAGTGTCAATAGATGACATTTTTTTCCATGCCGCATGCTTCTCAGATTTGGAAAAGTGTATTACTGCTGAAAGCCTTTTCCTGTTTTCAACTCAGATCCACAGCCACGCTGTATTCACACTGCGCACTAAGGAGACAATATCCACAGAGGATACATAGTCTGGATGCCAAATCCTGCTCTCAGTCTAAACATTCTCATACTGTGGATATCGAGGACGACACTTCTCTCAACTCTTAATGGCCAGGTATGAGGTTTAACAGTTAAATTAGTGATATATCCAAACCACTCACTTACAGGAGGAAGTACTTAAAGAAAGTCAAGGATTTGAGAAGAGCTCTGTTTTGTGTCCAACTATGAAACAACAATTGAAGTGATGGGAACTTGGAGAGATTTCTGTGAGGTTTGAAGTGGAAATCTCCTTGTCTTGATGGGCTGTTGGTGATGGTAAGTGGGTTGCTGTAATCCGGGTGGTCAAGGATCCCAGCTGTCCCAGTTGCTTAAACCATGCCAGCTGGACACGAGGCCCTCGGAGCCACTGGGACCACAACCAGAGAGACAGGGAACAGATTTCCTGGTAGAATTGGTAGCAGAGGAGACAGGGTTCAGAACATCCACAGGATTAGTGACATCTTTGATAGCGGTGACTGAAGACAAAGCCAGTGGTAACCAAAAACCTTGGCACTGGGTCCATGTGTGGAACAAAAACAAAGGGAGACGATGGATGCAGTGTGGGATGAATGAGAAAAGGATATGAAGCTCATGGAGAAGCTCCATGGAGAATACAGCAGAATTGGCTCAAGAGTGACTGTCTTTATAATACTTCATTGCTTTCACTTTGGATTCTAACCCACAGTGCTGCATCAGTATCTTTGGATGCCTCAACAGATTACCTCAATTACAGCAGATTGTCTCATCTGGCACCACCAAATGCCCCGAAAGCCCACCACTGGCTGTCTGACATTGAGTTCATGCTTGTGTGTACAGCGAGTGTGTGTTGTTGCATGAGTGCGTATGAGTGGTGTTCATGCCATCATGTTTCAGATATCTAAGATATATATAATATAATATCTATCTGTCTAGCTGTTTCACATCTCTCTTTCTCTTGCTTCTCTGTTCTCAGCATGTGTGATTGTGCACTGTAATGTGCTCATGTGTACCAGAATTGCTAAATGTTTGTCCATGAGAGTAATTGGTGTATTATCCTATAACTATAAACTCCACCTCACTGCCTACAAAGACGCCCTCATTGCTGCCAAGTCTGCATACCTCGCCACCATCCTCACAGACCCCTGCCAAAACGCCAGAACCCTCTTCTCCACAGTGAACAACCTCGGACCGACACCCTCCCTACCTCTACTCCAGATCTCTGCAACTCATTCCTCCACTTTTTCGCTGACAAAATCAACATCATTTATCAATCTCTATCCCCTGTATCTGACCTCCCAGTATCTACTCCAGCACCTACCACAGCCCCTCTTATTCCCATCTTTCCTGACCTCCCGACCCCTCCTCCACACTGCCTCCTCTCCCAGTCTGACCCGGTCACCCCTCCTTAAATCTCCAAACTCATCAGCTCTTCCAAACCCACTACCTGCTCCCTTGACCCCCCTCCCTACTCCCCTCCTGAAGTCCTGCCTCCCCGTCCTATGCCCCTACCTCACTAACCTCTTCAACTCATCACTGTCCCTTGAAACTGTGCCCTCTGCCTTCAAAACTGCTTCTGTCACCCCAATCCTAAAAAACCTGGTCTGGATCCCTCCTCCCTCAACAACTACCACCCAATATCCAACCTCCCCTTTCTGTCTAAAACCCTGAAATGTATCGTCGCCTCACAACTCCAAACCCATCTTCATGCCAATAACCAATTCGAACCCCTCCAATCTGGTTTTGGCCCCCTCCACAGCACAGAAACCGCTCTCCTCAAAGTCCTCAATGACATCCTCACCTCTGCTGACACCGGTTCCCTAAACATCCTTATCCTCCTCGACCTGAGTGCAGCCTTTGATACCATGGGCCATAACATCTTGCTCACCAGACTCAAAGACCTCGGTATTGAAGGTACTGTACTCAGCTGGCTCAGTTCCTACCTTTCCAACAGATCTCACTTCATCTCTCTCCATAACCACACCTCTGCCACAGCCACAGTCACTCAAGGCGTTCCCCAAGGCTCCGTACTCAGCCCCCTCCTCTTCATCATCTACATCCTCCTCCTTGGTCAGATATTCCGCTACTTCAACCTGGATTTCCACTGTTACGCCGATGATACCCAGATCTACCTCAGCAACAAATTCCCCCACAATCCTCCCCTCTCCCACATCAACTCCTGTCTGTCAGCTATTAAAACCTGGATGCAACACAACTTCCTCAAACTCAACAGCGATAAAAGAGAAATCCTCCTCATAGGCTCCAAATTCACACTTAGCAATATCAATAACCCCACTCTCACCATCGACAGCACCATTTTCTCCCCATTTCCCCAGGCCCGCAACCTTGGCGTGATCTTTGATTCCAACCTCTCCCTTGAGCCCCACATCCGCCATGTCATTAAAACCTCCTTCTTTCACTTCTGCAACATTGCCAAAATCAGACCCTCTCTCACATCCCCTGCTGCTGAAAGACTCATTCACATCTTCATCTCCTCCGAATGGACTACTGCAACTCACTTCTCCTTGGCATCAGCTCTACCTACATCAACCGACTCCAACTGGTCCAGAACGCAGCTGCCTGACTCATCGCCTGCACCAAATCCTGGCACCACATCATCACTCCAGTCCTAAAACAACTCCACTGGCTTCCCATCTCCCATCGGATCACCGACAAAATCCTGGTCCTCACCTACAAAGCCCTCCACCATCTGGCCCCCTCATACCTCACCTACCTCCTCTCCCCCTACCAACCCTCACGGTTCCTCAGATCCACCTCAGCCAGTGTCCTCTCCATCCACAAGTCCAACCTCCGCAGTTTTGGGGACAGAGCCTTCTCCAGGGCAGCTCCCAGGCTCTGGAACTCCTTCCCCCAAGAGATCCGCACCTCTGATCCCCTCACCATCTTCCAGTCCTGCCTCAAGACCCATCTCTTCACCTCTGCCTATCCATAGCCCCACGCCCCCCTCCCTTTTCATCTGTGCCTGAATCTTGTTTTGTTTTTATTTTCTACCTTGCCCTGTAAAGCAACTTTGAGTCCTTGAAAAGCGCTATACAAATTAAATGTATTATTATTATTATTATTATTATTATTATTATTATTATTATTATCTCTGTTGATGCTGAATTGTCCATTTAAGCCAAGAACAGGAGCTTAAGTCATCAGCTTCATGCTCCCTTATAGAGAATAGAGCTGGTCTTGGAGACAGAGAGGATATCTTCCTTTTTAAAATTTAGTTAGTTCGTCATTACAGACATCTGGAGGGAGTGAGACACATTTTCCAAATTAGAGGACCTAAGACGATATGATCACTCATTGTCTCCTTCTTTTTATCACATTTAAAGTCCTTTCCTCCTATCTACTTTTATTGAAACAAAACCTGACATAATCATAATGAATTGCAGTAATAATCCAGATGATTTACATGGTTTCCAGAAAGGACATCATGGTTAAACAAGGACACGAAGCAAAGACAATAGTTTTGGATCCAGTTATCTGGTTAGCCCTGCCTTTGCTCATTCCGTAAGGTGGACAGACATCAGAAAGCTGTGTGGATGAATCCCCACCGACAAATACTCACATCTGCAGACCAGAGATGCATGCAAGGAAACACAGAAAAAATATCAGGGGTAAAGGCAGAGTGACACGTTTACATTTCCTAATGCAATATTAGGGGTACAGACAGGAAGTGAAAGTGAGAACATGTGAAAACTGCATCTTGTGGTGCCTGGAGGGTTTCATTATGGCGATGTTGCATCATATACTGGAAATAAAGAAAGCAAAAGAAAGAATTTGCATGGCAATCAACCATAAATCACCCCATTGCGCAACGTTGTGGTTGATTAGACACAGACACATTAGTCAGTTACTTTTTACAAATTAGTAACACAATGTAAAGACAAGATTTTGCAGCTCTCATTGGTGGTGATGACAAAAGGAGTGCATTTTAGCTTATTATATTTATTTCTTGTCAGCTTCACTTAGGCTTTGATGGTGTGGTTCTGTATCAGTCCATTACTTGGATGAAAAAGCTTATTTTTCCTCTTCTCAATGTCTCAAGAGGCCTCCCAACTTTATCACTTCCAGGCAGTTAGCTGGCCACCTGGGAGCTCAGGGCGTTGAATGGTGTGTGTGTGTGTGTGTGTGTGTTGTGTGTGTGTGTGTGTGTGTGTGTGTGTGTGAGAGTGTGTCTGTGTGTGTGTGTGTGTGTGAGTGTTTGCATGCTTGTACACATGCATGATAGTGTGTAAAAACACAACAGAGTTTAATGAGAGCAGCAAAGAGACAAAGACATCTGCGATTCCATGACTGAAGCATGAGGGTAAGTTGAGTCCTGCAATTTGACCTTTTCTTCTCTTAAGCAAACACTCAGTGGAAACTCCTCAACACAGTGGAAAGAAAATAAAAACACACACAAGCACGTGGAGTAGATCGAGTGGAAAGTCCTGGTGTTTCCCAGTTTGGGAGAGCTGAGTAATCAAGCCTTGGGATCAGGACCAGTGTTACAATCTGCATCCTCATTGATGAGCCAGTTCTTCTCCTTTGATACTCTGACATCTTGGTTCATAAAGTAGTGTCAGTAATCCTCCTAGATTTTGTGATGCTTTTTTGCAGTTTTACCTTAAAGTTTTTCCTATAACAACAGTAGTATTGCCTGAAACAATAGCTGTGAGATTGAGCCTATTCTGGGTATGAATGTGTGTAATTACTTGTTTGTCTGGAAATGGTACAAAAGCCCAAAGTGTTTTGTGTCAAATATAAATTAATCAAGGTGAAGCAGAAGCTTTTCCGAAAACATCCTGAAACATTTCAATCTCCATCATTTAGCCGTGCATAATACCCTCTGATTAGGTTTGACATCACACTACAAACAGATGCTGCACTTGAAAGCATTGGAAGGGACGGAGAATAATGAGATCTGGATCTTATAAAAATGCCAGAAACCAATATAGACAACACATTGGACTGTCTGGTCAGAAAAGTAACAGCACAATGTCATTATCAGTCCAAACATTCTTCTTCTTCTTCTTCTTCTTCTTCTTCTTTCTTCTTCTTCTTCTTCTTCTTCTTCTTTCTTCTTCTTCTTCATTCATGTAAATTAATCAGGGAGCTTCTAATCAGCATTTGAAGGACATGTTTGCTTTATTTGCACTCATGAGATTGAACATGTATACAAATTCTTGTCTCACACACAGACAAGAACACAAAGAGTAATCCAGTCCAGTGCACTGGTATGCAGACACACATGCACAAACAGGCACATGCACACATAGACATCACAAGGGCCTTGAGCATCTTCCCTTTTTCCTCCTGGAGAGAAAGTGCCCTTTTTTCTGGATGCATGTTTTTATTTTTTTTATTAATAAATAATACCTATATTGTCTGTCTGTCTCTCCCTGTCTCCCTCTCTCCCTCTGCAATGCTGTACTTAATGGAGACACTCCAGGTGAACAGCAACAGTAAAATCTGTGTCAAATAACGTCATCACAATCGCCACATTGATATGCAAATTAGGAGTTAACTATTTAAAATGCGATAATTTGCATACATTTGACAAGGCACTGGAGGTGAACAGGATAAACAAAATAACAAAAACTTATGAGCACAAAACTTCCCCAGTTAATGAATTAAGATTCTTTCCCCCTTAAATGTTAGGTATAAATATGTAGATTAATTCAGAAGAAATCTACAGATGCAGCCTAAAACAAATACCATCTAAATATGTATTTTGGATGTTTTCTCTCAATTTGATAGTGTTAATTTTGTCACCTATTTTTAATTTAGTCTTAGTCTTAGTCTTGTGCCAAAAAAGTTTTAGTCGACTAAAAGTCTCGTCATTTTAGTCTAATTTTAGTCAAAAGAGAACTCAAGGTATCTTAGTCAAGTTTTAGTCGACTAAAAGTCTCGCCATTTTAGTCAAGTTTTAGTCAAAACATTTTAAAACTTTTTTTAAATAAATTATTTCTGATAACCATTTCAGTCAAATAGTTATAAAAACAAATAAATGATATAAAGTTATATAAATATTGAGCCTCTTCCTTATTTCACCAGTAAACGACAAAAACAACCATTGCATGGGAAAAGGATATTTTACAATAAAATAAATGCAGCACGAAACTGGCGAGGCTTATTTTAAGTGAACGCAACATATGTGTTGTTTTTCAGACAACGGCAGCTACAGACTGTCGTACGTCTTGTGTTAGAATCCTACACAGTGAAATAGAGACAAACCTTTACACCGTTTAGCTGTCAGCATTGTAACCCTTTTATATATGTCAATGATTGTAACCGTGTTTACTCCAACTGCTAGCTAACGGTAGGCTAACGTTACCTGCTGCCAAGTGTAGTGTTAGCTAGCGCCCCGTGCAGCGATGTTTTGGTTGACTCTAACGTCCGTTTAGGAGCATCAAAGAGAAGCGCAGGCATTTAAGTGCCACCAAAATCTGCGTTGCTATTCGGTCCGGTAGATAACGGTCGCTAGGGCACCTGTCGGTGCCGTAGCACCGGGTCTCGGTAACAGCTGAATATTCTATCTCATGATGAAAAAGTAGAGACGATTGTAGACGAAAATGAAGAGAGATTTTATCTTAGTTTTTATTTTATGCAAAACATTTTAGTCTCGTCTTTTTTCGTCAACAATAATGCATGTTAATTTAGTCTTAGTCAGCGTTTTTGGACATTGGCGCAGTCTCGTCATCGTCTTGTCTTAGTCATGGAAAAAAAGGTCGTTGACAAACATATTTAGTCTCGTCTCGTCTGACGAAATTAACACTACAATTAGAGTAAAAGAAGACATGGAAGCAAAATTGACCAAAATCTCAAAATTGACCAAAACATGGAAAAACGTGTCCTGCATTCAACAGTAACTTCATTATTTTGATCATAGACTCCTCATATAATAATAACAACAGTGTTTTCATTATTGATGCAGTGTTTTTTCCTGTAAAATTAACAAAATTGCAGCAACAACCTTTTTCAGCTAAGTGAGAAGATTTTTGTTGAGATTTTCTTATAAGAAGCGTTATTTATTCCAATAGCACCAAAATAATTAAAATGATTTATTGCTATTTACTAAATAAACACATTCTTAGTGAAACTATGTCCCTCTCCTTGATGCAGTCACTCATTCTAAATATATACTTGAAACTAGTAGCATAGAAAACATGTGACAGAGTTTCCTTTGCTGTTTGTGATTAACCTGGTGAATACTAAAAAGTATCTGTGTGAACTGATTATTTTGTATATTAAGAGTATTTAGAGTATTTATTATAACTATTAAACAATTGGTTAAGGGAAATAAGATACCTTGGAAAGGTAGTCAAATTTGTGTTAATATATTTAGTGTTTTGTTTAAATTTCATATAAATAATTATTTATTAACTATTAGGCCTTTTTTTTTCCTTGAGCCCCTGCTGCCCAAAATGTCTCTCCACGTCCCTGTGCACAAACACAAACAAGCACCTTAGTGAAAGTGGAAAGCTGCAGCCACTACAGTGTGTTTGTTTTTGTGCGGCTGGCCAATTCCGATGGGCGGACTTTCAAAGCCGTTTCTAATCCATTTGATTAGCTGAACCCAAGAACCTGGGCTACAGACAAAGAGCTCTTTCACACATGCAGTCGCTGCTTACAGCTACATGTGATCTCAGGAATCTGTACATCACAAAACATTCTTCTAAATTCCACCTCCCTTCTGTCCTGCTGTTTGTGTTTCCCTCTCTTGCATCAACTGATAAGGCCACTGAAGTGTTTATGACTTGAAATATCAGTGTCGATCATCATGGTTTTCTTTCCTTGTACTTTTAGGATGACAAGTTTAGTGAAAATGTTTTTAGCTCTCCTGTTGAATCATTATCTATTCCTCCACAGAGATTCTATGTAAGAGGGCTAAAACAACAGAAACCACTTATGATGTATATAAATTAACCACACCACAAATTACAGCCACAAATATTGCCATCGAGTTCAATAAACTCCTATCTCACAAGGCTTCCCACAGAAAGAATTTATTGTAGGATTACTTCTTCTTTCCGTTCTCACACTGCACGCACAACAGCACCAGATTTATGACTCCAAAAGTTTTGAAACATTCAGTCCTTGGCTTAAGAAGCCGACAAAAGCAGGCATTGCTAGCTAATTCTAATCAATTTTGTCGGCTATAATGACAACTGCTAGCTAGCTAATTAACATTTACTCTGAGTTGGCTAAAAAGTCTGTCTGGCTGACTCGCCATGTAATAAGGTCTTGAATATTAATATGCTATTAGGCCACTTGGCAATACAGTACATAATATCATGCTAACAGATGAAGGCTAAAGCTGCATGCCCCAGGCAAAAAGGCTTTCTCACCAGTTGATAATTCATGTAAAAGACATCTTGTTTTGCAGGGTATAGCTAGTTAGCCTAGTAATACAGAAGGCCTACAGTACAATGACTTAAAGTGTACTGTAGTTTTCCTCGGTAAGACCCAGGCTCTTGGTACACGTGTATGACGGTGCTGGTTGGGGGTGTGATGAACAGTGGCAATTATAGTCACAATAAAGATAATGAAACTATGACTAGAAATAGTAGTTTTTGTAGTAGTTCATGGCGTAGCAGGGAACTGCAGGGCGTTACAGGGTGTAGCAGGGCAATGCAGGGCATAGCAGGGCGTATCATGGCATAGCAGGGCACTGCAGGACGTAGCAAGGCGTGGCAGGACGTAGGAGGGCATAGCAGGGTGTAGCAGGGTGTAGCAGGGCGTAGCAGGCCACTGCAGGGCGTAGCAGGGTGTAGCAGGGCATAGCAGGGCGTGGAGCAGGACCATGGTAACAGCTGCAACAATGATTTAGGTGCCACCCTTAACCAAGGAAAACTGCAGGGCAAAAAAAACATAAGGACTCCGTGGAATAAGCTCCCCAGAGCTAAGTTAGTAACAAGCATTAGGTAGCTAGACATGTTAATATTTGTAGCTTATGTTAGAGCAGACAATGCTCTCCTTACATTTTGCTGGTGTTTTTAGTTTTGGAAAGGGTAAAAGACAAAAATGACAGCACCGTCCTGACTCTTTGTACAGTCCCTCCAGAAAAACGTGATTATGCGATCACATTCAATGCATAATCAGCCAAAGTCTGCATATTTATGCGGGGACCACATTTTTTAAAGGGGTGATAGAATGATTATATAGGGTATTTCACACTGTTCCTTATGGTCTCCTAATGGGGTATGTAACATTAGTTGGGCTGAAAATGGCCTGGTTGATATTTTATTGGCCCTTATGCATCCCTGTGTTTTGGCCCTATTTGTAACAAGAGCTTTTCTTCCAAATATGGTATGGTCATGAATATTTAGATGAGCTGGTTGAGCCTTAGCCCCGTACACACACATAGACGCGCGCTGATTGGTTGAGCGACTCCGCCATACACACGCATTAGAGGTCGTTGCTGATTGGTTGAGCGAATCTCCAATACACATACATTAGAAACGCGACAGAATCTCATATTCCAGACACTGCAATGTTTCCTTACCAAATTCACTTCTGAGACTTTTTATGCGAGAAATCAACGATATAAAGCTCAAATATGGGCCGTTTTACGAAAATGGATGGCCAATTGCAAATTTGGTAAAACTGTGTGTCGGAGTTCAGCTGCCTGTGTTGCTGGCTCGCCGCCTGGCCTGCCTTCCTCCACAGACCCGGGCTTGCTGTGAGCTCGATTGAGCTCGAACGGCTGCTGCAGCCCACAGCACCTCATACCAGCGCAAAGTCACCGTTTGGGCTGGTGGACTACTACTAACCGGCCGCTGCCCTGACAAAAAGCGCCAGGGCCTGCATCTTCTCCTCTTTTCCTGCTAGCTAAATGGCCCGTGTGAGAGCGGGTCAGCGAGCTTGTTACACCAGCAATCTATTTACCAAATGTTACACACATGTCACGCCACTTAGCTATACAACATATAACTATATGTTTTATAAAGCTAACAACGGTGTCCGATTTCAAGTTAATGAATATTTGTGAGCTGTACGGGTTTCAGTTGCGCGACTGTCCCTGCAATCCTATGTGTACAGATTGGCGGCTAGTTAGCTTCATTTTTGGTCGTAATTTGAGTATATTTACAGTTTGAATTTCGTCCCGCACCTTATACAACATCTAACTATATGTTTTATAAAGCTAACAACTGTGTCCGATTTCAAGTTAATGAATATTTGTGAGCTGTAAGGGGTTTTAGCTGCGACCGTCCCTGCAATCCTTATGTGTACAGATTGCGGGCTAGTTAGCTTCATTTTTGGTCGTAATTCGGTATATTTACAGTTTGAATTTCGTCACGCCACTTATACAACATATAACTATATGTTTTATAAAGCTAACAACGGTGTCCGATTTCAAGTTAATGAATATTTGTGAGCTGTAAGGGTTTCGTTAGCGGCGACTGTCCCTTCAATCCTATGTGTACAGATTTCGGCTAGTTAGCTTCATTTTTGGTCGTAATTGAGTATATTTACAGTTTGAATTTCCGCCACGCACTTATACAACATCTAACTATATTTTTTATAAAGCTAACAACTGTGTCCGATTTCAAGTTAATGAATATTTGTGAATTCCAGAGGAATTCTAAGAGGAGGCTAGCTAGCTCTCATTGATAGAGCTCCATCCAGCCGCAGGCTCTATCAATGAGACTCATGGACAAGCGCGTTCATTTTCCCCATTCGTTTGTTTAAATAACTCAACACATTATAATTACACATATAAGATTAACTAGAATCTGTGGTAAGAGAATGCTGGCGTAACAAGCTCGCTGGCGCGCTTTCACTCACATACACCGGGCATTTAGCTAGCTAGCGGAAGAGGGGAGTTGCAGGCCCTGGAGCTCTGTCAGAGCAGCGGCGTTTGGTAGTAGTCCACCAGCCCAAACGGTGACTTCGCGGGTATGAGGTGCTGTGGGCTCGCAGACGTGCCGGAGCTCAATCGGGCTCGACAGCCGGTGTTACACCGGGGTCTGTGGAGGAAGGCAGCCCGGCGGGCGCCAGCAACACAGGCAGCACCAGCCTCTGAAGTCCGCACAGTCGGACAAAATTTGCAATTAGACATCAATTTTCATAAAACGGCCCATATTTGACCTCTAAGTAGTTGATTTCTCGCATAAAAAATTCTCAGAAGTGAATTTAATGGTAAAATAGCATATGAACAATGTATACATTTTCTGAGATCTGCGCGACCTAGATTCAGAAGACTAACTGATCTCAGGTCAGTTTTGTAGCCTATGTAAATGTTGGCGTGACCGTTCTCTTAATACACCCATGGGCTGACAAAGGTTCCGGTTTTTGGGAGGTTGACATCAACTTCCAGCTTTGTTGGGATTCGCCCGTTTTCAGCGGCAGTTTCAAAATATGAAATTTTCATAGTAAAAGGGTGTCAATGGGATTTTGAGCTTCTATGTATGTCCTATTTACCCACCGAACTGTCGTTATTCAACTATGACAGGGTAAAATCGGTTTTGCATTCTATCACCCCTTTAAAATACGCCACATTTTAGCCGCATAAATTGCGCATAAATTGCTGCATAAATTGCTGCATAAATTGCTGCATAAATTGCTGCATAAATTGCTGCATAAATTGCTGATTTCCGCGCAAAATATGCAGGGCTTGCATGATTTCAAAATCCCCGCATTTTCATTGCAAAAAAGTCACATATATCTTAACAGAAAGTTGAAAAAAATTCCGTTTACTTCACACAAGAGCAGCCATTTTCCCCTGTTGCCACGGGAACATTATGAAGTGATGTAATTTTGCGACGTGAACATCATCAAAAAACAGGGTGTTGGGGGAATCACTTTTTTTTCTCTTTTTCATCAATCCGCAGTTTTAGCAAGTTCCCGCAATTTCATTGCATAAAATTGCAAAAATATCCCGCATATTCTAAGAAAACGTGCCGCATAATGAAGGATTTTTGCCCGCAACAATCACAAAAAAACTTCAGCATGTGGAGAAAATCGAAGCTTGACAGGCCTGCCATGCCTGGTTAAGGTTGCAAAGATTTAATTGGACAATCCCTGTTCAGGGGCGGGGATTAGCAAACAGTCATTGAAAGCTGCAAATACCGAAACGATGCAAAAGGAAAAGCACACAAACCACGAACTATCCACTCTGTCTAACATAACCTCGCCTTCTGTTGTATAAACTCGATGCAGCGTTTTTCTGTTGCATTTGTTTTCGGGGTTTGTGTGCTTTTCATTTTGCATTGTTTCAGTATTTGAAGCACGTTTGTGTATTTGGTTGTGTTGTGTGTATTTGCAGCGTGTTTGCTGAATGCTGTGCATGTGTTGTCAAATTAATGAAGATGTTTTCTTAATTTGCATGTGTTTTGTCTATTTGTATGTGTTTTGTTAAGTTGCAGTGCGTTTGCCCCTGTTGGCCACCATACTTGTCTACATGGAAGTGGACACATATGTTTGCTTTATGCAATTCTTTATTATTATTGAAACACTCCAAAACAATGACAAATACTGTCTAGAAAAAATTTGCTGAAACCATAATATGGCAAACTCAAGCCCATCATGCAACAACAGATGGGCATATTGACTTGAATGTAACATTACTTGGTAATAATAACACAATTTAGTGTCCCAATTTATACTTTTAAAGGTTAATTAAACATCCCATTTTTTAAGCAGCTCAACAGTAAACAATAGACCTCATGCATTACATTACGATGCTTGGCCAGTAAGTTGTATTTGAGTCTCGACGTACTCCGGTGGTAACTCAATTCACATCGAGAGTACATGCAAATACCTTTAGTCTTGTCGAGAGAACCATCAGGAAGGGCATTGAAACTGAACTTGCCATTCAAAAGACTCCAGCCATCCACACTATTACTGCTGCATTGCCTCCTGATTTCCCAAACTACGGAGGGGCCCGGGGCCCAAACCACAGAACGCACATGCGTT
Organism: Perca fluviatilis; assembly: GCF_010015445.1. NCBI lineage: Eukaryota > Metazoa > Chordata > Actinopteri > Perciformes > Percidae > Perca > Perca fluviatilis. Next base: position 18,103,915 of record NC_053116.1, on the reverse strand, counting down.
AATCGAATTTGCGTTAACTTGTTATTATTGTGTTAATTTGACTGTTAAAAAAAACACTTACTATACCAGAATAGGAAAAGTGAATTCCTGTAATTGCTTGGATTTCTATAAATGTAGCCACCGAAGAGTTCCAAAATATTTGAGAATGTGGCCATAAACAAATCTGTTTTAGATATGAAAAAGAGGCAGCAGAAATGCATTCCTCCTCGTTACATTTATGTCAACATATCATTAGCAGCTCCCATGTGTTGCCATCTCTGGTCCTGAAGCTGATTTGGGAAAAGTAATGAAAGGGCCATCTGGTTTGACAGGGCTTCTGACATCAAATGTCTTCTGTTAAAAGACCAGGAGAAATCCCAGGGAGGATGAACGTGAACACCACCATCTAGTTGAAGCCTAAACATATGAGTTAATGTGTGAAGTATGCATTGCTGTAAAACGGTGGTGACCAAAAACCTCAGAGGAACCTTAAAACCTGTGGTGTGAATAGTTGTGAGAGAGTGTTCCACATTTTAGATTTGCTTCACCGAATCTGGATCAAAGGTTTCACAAGTCCTATTAGGTCACTGCTGCTCTTTTTACATTTCCATCACGAACCTAAACTTTTAGATTGCAAACAGGAAAAACTTCAGGAAAGAGTGAACATCTTGTATTTTGTTTTCATGGTTTCCTTGTGGAGCCGAAAGGCACATTTTCTGAATACTGGAGTCCAACACAATTATTCTTCCTCCCTTGTGTAAAAGGACTGTAAAAAAAGTTCAAAAAAAAAAAGTGTCTGTGAGCAGGTATTTACTGGGTTTTAAGAATATGGGCAAACACACATGCTTTCAGGGCCATATTTATTAGTTTTGACACACACATATGCACACACATACAGTACATGTGCACACAACTGCCTTCTCTAATGGACAAAGGTGTCACTATCTTATGGCCACTGTAATAAATAAAACAACAGCATGTCCAAAACATTTAATGAAATGTGCTTTAGGTAACACCCCCAAAAGACCAATATAAAGGTGTGTTCCACAATTTAATAGATTGTTCCAGACAATCTATTGTCCAGACAAAAGCACATGGGACAGAGACTGACTGAAAGCCTGCCTGTGTGTGTGTGTGTGTGTGTGTGTGTGTGTGTGTGTGTGTGTGTGTGTGTGTGCGTGTATGCATGCGCATGTGTGTGTGTGTGTGTGTAACCAGGTTGTGCAGCATATGCAGGAGTTTTATGCGACACAGAGGAGAGGCATATCTGGGTTGAGGAGGGAGTGTCGGTGTGATGGGACTCTGGAAGCAGGTGGTCTACTGTCTCTTGGGTCGGTCTCTGTTCTGCTTGCTGGAGACAATGTGGCAGCAACAACTAATGAAATGTTTTCCCAAGGACAATGATAGCAATCCCTAAAACACTATTACCTTCACTTTCTGTATAGACGGAGCAAAACACAAAAGCAATATAGAGTTAATCAAAGACATAGGAAAGCATCTGTGATGGGCAGAGGAAGAAACAAAAGTTGGTTAGTGCTTTTATGCCTGAGCATATCCATCTGTGTGGTAATATCCATGACAGATTGTTAACTCAGGTGAGGGGGCCTTCAGTTTCTGTGGTCCTGCTCTCTGGAACGAGCTGCCTGATGATCATGTCCATCACAACTGTGTCCACATTTAAAAACAAACTCAAAACCTTATTTTCTCAGGCATTTGTTTAATTATAGTGTGTGTGTGTGTGTGTGTGTGTGTCTATATATTTGTATGGTCGCACTTGTATGTTCTGTTTGTTTTTTGGTTGATTATTCTGTTGTGTTTATTGCATAATTATTTATCTGTATGCTGTTAAATGTAATGTCTAATGTAAAGTTTAATTGTAATGAAAGGTGCTACATAAATAAAATTTACATTTGCAAAATACAGAGTAGTTTAATAAACACAATGTGCACACTTTATACTTTGTTATATGTTTGGCATTGGATTGTATAATGACTGCTGCTTATCTGCACTATTGTGTTTTGTGTTTTATTTGTTCTGAGCTGAAACATATAAACCATAAAGTCTTCAGTGTGACAGACTAGCAGAGCTATCCAGGTTTGGCAGGTACCCTCAATTATCTTTCTTTCTTCCCTCCCTCTCTCTTTCTCTCTCTCTCTCTCTCTCTCTCTCTCTCTCTCTCTCTCTCTCTCTCTCTCTCGCTCTCTCTCTCTCTCTCTCTCTCTCGCCTCACTCCTAGCCAGCTGTGAGCCTGTCCAGCCAGTCAGCGTGAGACATCTGGGATGCATTGGACCTGTGAGAGAGGAGAGGAGGATGGGAGGTGAAAGGATCAATTTTTTTTTTGGGGGGGGGGGGGAAAAGAGGAGGAGGGGGGGGGGGGGGGGGGGGTTGACCTGTCCTGAGCTCTGAACTCATCCACTGTCTCGAAGAGAAATGATGACAAGGTACAAAGGAGGGGTGATGATAAAACTGTTTACAAACTGATCCACTTGTTATGGATTGCACAAGTTATTCCAAGACATGGAATAATGCAGGTTTGAGCTTCAGTAATACTGTCTTTTATTGAGTCTTAAAAAAGGCCTCGTCAAACACTACAAACACCTCTGTTTAAGGTTGTTGTGCAGCATCCTAGGGTGGGGTACGTATTTGTACTGTTTTGTGTATTGTTTGTATGTAAAATAAAAAAATACATGACTAGTGAATGTATACTTAAACCAGACATGGATATTTAGTGGATTGCTTTTCTAAAGACTTGCTCTTCAGAAAGGTAATTGTAATTTGTTAGTATGAACTACAGTCTAAAAGTCTAAAGAGCACCCAATGAACAATCTAATTACTTCAGACAGAAGCTCAAGGATACTAGATTATGGAATCAAACATTGGGACTCAGCCAATGAATGAGTCCAATATCACTTTTCAGCAGCTTTCCCCTTCTCCTTCACCCAAACAGAGTCAACATCTGTGGACAGGTTAAACCAGGTGTGGCCTGTCCTGGGCCCAGGAAGCCTGGGGTTAGATTTGGAGCTTAATGCAGGGGGACAGGTGTGTTTATTGGGGGGCACTGATGCTAATGTGGCTTGACACCAGGAGCCTACGGTGGTGATGGGGATATTTGGACATGCCTGTACCCTGTAATCCTTTTATGCTTGGCCTTTTCAGATGGGAAGTGTAATGAGTAAAAATAATGTGTCAGAAAATCACCTGACAAGCATATTTCTTTTAAATATCTGCCCTCTGGCAGCGTCTTGCTATGGAACTCCAAACACACCTGCCTAAAGGCATCTGACACCTGCAGTGGCTGAGACATAAGTATGACACTAAAATGTCAAAGTGGATGGGGTTACCGGTAAGACTTGTCAATGAACATTAAAGTAATTTCAAATGATAGTGACTGTGGCCATAATTTGACTAGTGCTTTTGGACATGCAGACAATATCATTTTGTTCTGGCACATAAAAGAAATTCCAAGCCAGCATGTCCCACTGTGAAAAGCAGGGGATAACAAGGAACTGGAGTTCACATGGACAGTACTGATCTTTAGGGGTTTGAGTTGTGGGCAGTCAGAGATTGTGGTGTTGGTTTTCAGTGTTTTTAAGAGAACAATATGTATCATGCCTGCCAGAAATCAGGACCCACCCAGAGATAATGGAGCAAAATGCAATGATTCTCAAGTATGCAGTCTCGTACCCAGATACATTTACACAGACAACCCCTCCTACAACACATACATACACACACACACACACACACACACACACACACACACACACACACACACACACACAGTTGAACCCAGCTTCCTGAAATTTAATACACATGTTTTGCCTGTATGAAATGTCATATGTTCTCACAAATCTCAACTGTAAAAATCCTTGCTGGTGCCCAACACTAAATTCATGTGTGAAATACGACACAGCAATTCCAGGCGAAGGTGTCCAAGCTCAACTCCATGACCTTTCACCACCACCAATCCACGCTATGAATTTACAGCTAGATTAGTGTTTCGGATTTCATCCCTCCCATTGTATTCTCTCTCATGTCTGGCCAACCAACCAAAAGCCTTTTATTCACATACTGCTTCCATATGCTCAATAGATGCCCTGAGCTATTGGTATCATGGAATAAAATGCAGAGTGGATGCTGTTGGCACTACAGGGCCTACTGTAACTCTGTAAAATACAATTTGTTCATGCCTGCTAATGTAGCCGTTTCCTAGCATGCAGTGAGTGAGTGACTTTTTTTTTCCCAGAAGGAGGAGGAAACAGTTGTGTTTGTTTCTTTTTGGGTGACCCCGTGTTGCTCTGTTGCTCCCTGTGGTTCCCAGACTGCTTGCTTTGTGCTCCGACCCATCTTCCAGTTTTCTACTTCTCCCCCGGTCACAGTACATTAATTTATTATGTCATCCTCAAATTGCAGTTTTTGTTTTAGTTGGCTTTCCAAATAATCAAAAATCATTGAGGCAAGATGCTGTCCAACACAGTGACTCATTGTTTTTCGAGTGTAAACAGTACACTAGAAGTGTGTATTAATCACTGGTGACAATGACAGAGCTGAGGCAATGCAATCCCTTTGTATGTTCATAGTCTTGCTGAAGGAGGCTTTTGTGTATGTGTCATAACCAGACCACCCAACACAATGCCACTGAGAACGCCTGAGTGACTTAACAGACAGAGATCAAATACTCAGTTTGGATGTAATACAAATGCTTAAAGTAAAGAACTGAAATAACAATAAAATTATTTCTGTAACGCTAGTAGTCGGGGCACTGGTAAAGTAAAAAGAAATTGCTATTTCTATACCACTAACAAGGCTCAAAATAGCACTACACTTCCACAGTAGCATAATGAGGGTCCATACATGTAAACAGAAGCATTGAGAACTTTGTAAGTGTACAGACAGTTTATTAAAAAGAGTTTATAAAGACTGCACCGTTCGCATATACAGGCAGGCGCCATCTTGGGAAAACAGTCATGACCAGTCGAACCACGAACGCCGTGCTTGAGCTATGCTACTGGTTACTGGTTGCTGGTTGCATGGTGGTCGTGGTTCGACTGGTCGAGACCAAGATGGCGCCTGCCTGTATACGCAAACAGTACTGTCTTTATAAACTATGTTTTTACAAAGTTCTCAAATCTTCGGTTTACCTGTGGGGACCCTCATTATGCTACCATGTAAGTGTGGTGCTATTTTGAGCCTTGTTAGTGGTGTAACTTGAGGGTTCGGTATGTGGTGGTGGATCACTCTTTATGAGAATAAACAGCAGGATGGAGATGGATAACTTTCTCAAGCGGTACTTTACTTAACACCACTCACAACAACACTTCCTTGTTCGGACCTTCCACGTGACTGCACTAACCAATCAGAAGCAAGAACTTAGACTGAGGTAAACGTGAGGGAATCAGAGAGGCAGATTCAACAGAATATCCTGAATGTGTTAAATATGTAAACATGTAAATATGTAACTAATAATTGTGTAACATAAATATGTAAATGATTAACTGACTAAACATTGTAAATACATTTCTAGTAAATTAACTCAAATATAAATTATATTAAATTCTTAACCTTACAACTTTCAAATATGAATTAACTCCACTTCTAAACCTTACAGTGGTATAGAAATAGCAATTTCTTTTTATTTTACCAGTGCGTTACAAGCTAATTAGCGGTTAGTGCTAAAACTGGTCACATTCGATTAGCATGAAAACATATCCCAGAGAACGGTCGACTCAGTACCCATGTGTTATTAACCCCTAGGTCATTTTGCGCCAGAATTGTCCTTTAACTCCTAGCAATACCGTTTCTACAGATATGATCATAAAAAGGTTTGATCCTCTTTTGAAAAATGTAAAAATATGTACAATAGGTGCAGCATTATAAATGTTTCTTTACACAAAATGTGAGAACAGCTCAGCCATTGGACTTGCAAATCATGCTCCCCCTCCTTTGCATATAAATGCACATCCTCTCAGGAAGCCGACTTTGCACCATCCTTTCACTTCGAGACTATCTGATTCCTGCAGCTCCGGGGCCGCTGTGGGAAACCTGGGAATCTTAGAATTCCAGAATTCCAGATTATTTCCCTTTCCTTCCAGGAAATATCTCAACTTCATTGTTTTTCTCCTTACCCTTCCCTTTGTGTCTTATAGGTCAGATGAGTATTTTTGAAATGATCCAGTTCAGCACTGCTCTTATATCAAAGTCACAGGTGGAGACCTGTCCTGCAGAGGGGCTGTTAGACTCACTGTCACACAGTTCATTGACTCACAAACAACTCGTGACCCATGCAGCTATTTTTTTCACCTGCCAGACACTCCTGGATTCATCATTGCAACTATACACATGCAAAGTTGATTGTTCTAATTATTCACCAATGCAAATTGACAAGTTGGCTTCCCCCACAAACAGAGTTGACCTCTTAAGACACCCAATCTGTGTTTTGGACCACCAAGGTCCTGTCGTAAATTTGACCTTTGACCTTATTGTTGACTGTTAGTTTAGCCACTGCTTCCCCTCTCTCTCTCTCTCTCTCTCTCTCTCTGTCCCTGGGGTTTATGCATTTGTCTGCATTATGTCCTTCTAACTTACTCCCTCCAAGAATCTGTTATCCTTTCAGTCTTCACCTTAAGTGTTACATCTTCTCTCCTTTGTATTTCTTGTTTGACCTTCATTTTGCAGAATCTTTTCACCATCTAGGTTAATCTCTTTTCTCTGGCTTTCTTTAATGAGGCCATCTATTATAATAACCGTATTGACGGACAATTGAGTGCAACTCTGTTGTTCTCTCCACAGCTCCTGCAGTTGCTATGGTGAAACAGTGACCGCCTGGGTCAGATTCAGCACAGCTCTCCACCATCTCGTTTTGAGGTCTGAGGTTAAAGGGAAACTTTGGCGAGTTTCAACCAGCTTTGTATCATTACAATTTGGGTAGTATATGCATATGAACAATGTCTAACTTCCCTCCAAGTTGCTAGCTCCTAGAGCTCCCCGCTCATTGGCCAGCGAAAGTCGCCAGCTGGTGAGGATAGCGGCACAGAACTGTCCCATGCCGGGGGCAACTGGTGGTGTTGATGTGGTCAATGTGCACTGATGGACAAAGAAGTGGAGTCACTGCGGCATCAAATTTCCCAGTGGCTGAAAAGACACTGAAGAAAAAATAAAAAATCCAGCAGGGCGAAACGGACGTCTGAGCATAGAGTAATAGAGTAAGTGCAATAGCAACAGTTTTTTTGAAGTGGCCTGGGAAGGCAACGAGTCCAGTGCATTCTGGTTGTTGTTTTCTACCTTTTGCAAAAGTGAATACCACAGCTCGTTTTCTCAGTTTTCTCTAGACATGTAGGACCAATTTAAAAAATGTTTGTACCTTTTCTACTACTTAGACAGCCCAGTGTTATGACAATATCTTTCCAGTGGTAAAATACTTCTTTAAGCTGATCCATTAAGGTGGGTGTGATGGCCACAGCCGTGGCCACACAGCCATCCTAAAAGGCGGTAACCTCATACACTCACATTTATCTTAGTTCATGCTGTTTTCCTTAAGATTGGTTTCTATATCTTTTCAGACACATTATATATTTTGTTGTAAACATTTATATAGTTTTAAATAACGTACAGGACACTGGATTTGGTTTACATATATACTTTATTAGTTTTGGATTGCTCATTGGCCAGCGAAAGTCGCCAGCGAAAGTCGGCCAGCGAAAGTCGCCAGCTGGTGAGGATAGCGGCACAGAACTGTCCCATGCCGGGGGCAACTGGTGGTGTTGATGTGGTCAATGTGCACTGATGGACAAAGAAGTGGAGTCACTGCGGCATCAAATTTCACAGTGGCTGAAAAGACACTGAAGAAAAAATAAAAAATCCAGCAGGGCGAAACGGACGTCTGAGCATAGAGTAATAGAGTAAGTGCAATAGCAACAGTTTTTTTGAAGTGGCCTGGGAATATATAGTTTTATATCCATTAAGGTGGGTGTGATGGCCACAGCCGTGGCCACACAGCCATCCTAAAAGGCGGTAACCTCATACACTCACATTTATCTTAGTTCATGCTGTTTTCCTTAAGATTGGTTTCTATATCTTTTCAGACACATTATATATTTTGTTGTAAACATTTATATAGTTTTAAATAACGTACAGGACACTGGATTTGGTTTACATATATACTTTATTAGTTTTGGATTGGTTTTCTAATATAACTGTTTTCTTTGAGCTTACCAGTGTTGCAGATTCCACACCCTGGAGTGAGGCATGCAGGCTGCTGGGACAAAGGGGTGGCGTCTGGAACAACAGCAGCTTTATAGGGGTGGTGGCTAAATTGGACTCTACCATTACTTGTTATGTCGGGGGAGTTAGCTTTTTTTGTCCTCAAGATATTTGAGTTTTGATTTGTATTGTCTTTAGTACATTTATTCAGTTAATGTTAATTAAGATTATATTTCTTTTGGAGTAAGTGTTTAGTTGTTTTCTTTTATTATTTGTAGTTTACATATTAGTGTTGTTAGTCTCCCCCTGGGTGTCAAACCTGGTCTGATCACCCAGTATATAAGTCCCCTTTGTTTCTTGTATAGGAAGTCAGTTGTATTTTTGAGTTTGTTATGTTTAGAGCTTAAGTTCAGTTTGTTTGTTTGACCTCTTTTAAGGGCCCAAACTTTATCTTTATTTGTTGTCATGATTTTGTGGGTAAAATAAAAACCCCTTTTTTGAAATCTCCTTGCGACTCCTCATGCCTAACTGCTTGGTCCCTGACAGTGGGGGTAACAGAAATGATGAAATAATGATCCAGTATTTCTCCAAATGGCTTCTCACCAAGTGGAATTCCAAGTTGCTAGCTCCTAGAGCTCCCCGCTCATTGGCCAGCGAAAGTCGCCAGCTGGTGAGGATAGCGGCACAGAACTGTCCCATGCCGGGGGCAACTGGTGGTGTTGATGTGGTCAATGTGCACTGATGGACAAAGAAGTGGAGTCACTGCGGCATCAAATTTCACAGTGGCTGAAAAGACACTGAAGAAAAAATAAAAAATCCAGCAGGGCGAAACGGACGTCTGAGCATAGAGTAATAGAGTAAGTGCAATAGCAACAGTTTTTTTGAAGTGGCCTGGGAAGGCAACGAGTCCAGTGCATTCTGGTTGTTGTTTTCTACCTTTTGCAAAAGTGAATACCACAGCTCGTTTTCTCAGTTTTCTCTAGACATGTAGGACCAATTTAAAAAATGTTTGTACCTTTTCTACTACTTAGACAGCCCAGTGTTATGACAATATCTTTCCAGTGGTAAAATACTTCTTTAAGCTGATCCATTAAGGTGGGTGTGATGGCCACAGCCGTGGCCACACAGCCATCCTAAAAGGCGGTAACCTCATACACTCACATTTATCTTAGTTCATGCTGTTTTCCTTAAGATTGGTTTCTATATCTTTTCAGACACATTATATATTTTGTTGTAAACATTTATATAGTTTTAAATAACGTACAGGACACTGGATTTGGTTTACATATATACTTTATTAGTTTTGGATTGGTTTTCTAATATAACTGTTTTCTTTGAGCTTACCAGTGTTGCAGATTCCACACCCTGGAGTGAGGCATGCAGGCTGCTGGGACAAAGGGGTGGCGTCTGGAACAACAGCAGCTTTATAGGGGTGGTGGCTAAATTGGACTCTACCATTACTTGTTATGTCGGGGAGTTAGCTTTTTTTGTCCTCAAGATATTTGAGTTTTGATTTGTATTGTCTTTAGTACATTTATTCAGTTAATGTTAATTAAGATTATATTTCTTTTGGAGTAAGTGTTTAGTTGTTTTCTTTTATTATTTGTAGTTTACATATTAGTGTTGTTAGTCTCCCCCTGGGTGTCAAACCTGGTCTGATCACCCAGTATATAAGTCCCCTTTGTTTCTTGTATAGGAAGTCAGTTGTATTTTTGAGTTTGTTATGTTTAGAGCTTACGTTCAGTTTGTTTGTTTGACCTCTTTTAAGGGCCCAAACTTTATCTTTATTTGTTGTCATGATTTTGTGGGTAAAATAAAAACCCCTTTTTTGAAATCTCCTTGCGACTCCTCATGCCTAACTGCTTGGTCCCTGACAGTGGGGGTAACAGAAATGATGAAATAATGATCCAGTATTTCTCCAAATGGCTTCTCACCAAGTGGAATTCCTAATTATCCAAGCAGGTATTCCCAAGTTCTCAATACGATTAGAGAGATGTATGTGTACATGTGAGAAGATGGAGAGGCTGCAGAGTCCTAGTCACTAGAGTAGTGTAATAGAGGTCTAACAGAGTGCAAACACACAGTAAATCTTGTGTCACAAAGCACATTGGCCAGATTATATGAAAAATACTGGACATACATCTGGTTAGCCTCTGTAATAAGGTGAGGGTGTGTTTAAGTGTTGTGATGTATTTTATGGCAACAGTGACATTGATTCTGATATATGGACAACAAATAGTATTTACTGAGGCCGTTATTCTTGGGCCTCAATTCATCACTGGTTAATATGACAGAAATGGCTGACCCCTGTGTTCTAAGAATGGTGTGATGGCAATGCTGACATAGGTTAACTCCTTGTGAGAACCTTACTCTGGCAGCCTATATTTCATAATGGGGCTCTGTCTAGGATGACAGAGGCTGGTTGAAAAAATACTGTGATCATAGATTGGGTCTAAGAAAACATTTGGACTCTATGTAGAGCTGCATAAAAACATTCTACGTTTTCCATACTTACTTAAAATAGATAACAAAGACAAAAGCACAACATGAATTGAACATTATGATCTCAGAGTTTGTTGTTTCCAAAACTGTACTGGATATATTTTTGTATACTTTTTGGTCTTGCCAAAATAGCTTTTTCTGTATTCAAACCAAGACATAAGAAACACCCATGTCCAAGACTGCATTTATATTTTGGTTTATTGAGGTCAAAAAAAGCCAAAGAGTGACTTATAATAAACACATTTAAAGTAGAATGCAAGCAGGAAGAATCAAGATATCAGTAAAATTAATTTACACCTGCATCAATCTGGTTTTACTGAAAGTGAATCAGTCAACCCAAACTGACCACTGTTATAAACCACTATACTCTAGTAGTTTAGTTAGTTTTATTGTAGGTTCAGTGCATTTCACATTAAAATCAAGCAGTTTGAGACACACAATTCTGGGTGACACATTGTCAGTGATAGTCAAACATAAAAACTAACACATATTGACACAGCTGGCTGTTTATGATGGCAACAGAGAGGTAAACTGAGCAGATAAACAAAGATACACAAGGTCTGAGATACAGGCTGACTCTGTAGCCTGATGGTCAAACAAAAGCCAGATGCTATCCTGGCTTCCCATATTAGTTCCTTATTATTTATTAACCTCACTCATGGTTCATGCCAAGGATTTCCAGAAACTTTACTTCCCACTAGTCCGTTGCATCCAGTTCTTCATAAACCAGATGAAATCCAACCCATCATTTTAATTCAATTCAATTCAATTTTATTTAAAGTGTCAAATCATAACAGGAGTTATCTCAGGACACTTTACAGATACAGTAGGTCTACACCACACTATAATTTACAAAGACCCAAAAATTCCTCTCGACAGTGACAGCGACAGTGGTGAGGAAAAACTTCCTACAGTCAGAAACCTCAGACAGAACATGACTCTTGGTGGGCGGCCATCTGACGCTGCCGGTTGGCACACTGATACAGATATAAAGAAATATGATTAATAATAATTGGTAAATTGATAAATATATATTGGTATGATTATAGTAACAATAAACATGATAGTACTATAACTATAAATAATAGTTGTAGCAGTGCAGGGCCCTAAAACACAGGCAAGTCCACAATTGATGTTAATATAAACTAAAACTAAAAACAAACACTAAGGTCCAAATTGCAGTAACTGTCAACTAAAACAATCAAAAGGCTGTCAATAAAACCCAGGTAAAAGTCAATAAAACAAAGAACTAAAATAATAAAATCGAGCCAGCTTGTGCACAAATCTAAACTGGCAAAAAGTAGCAGTGACACTCAAAAGACATGGGTTGGTACCCGTTGTTTAAAATGGCATATAAGTCAACCAGAACATACTAAGGGCCCTCTCTTGCACTCAGCGCAATTGTCTTTGTACACCGACGCATGTATCATTCCTATTTTGCACCCGACGCACAGCAGACTTTTCCCTCCACAGACGCACGTCGGTAAATTAGGGAATGTATTTGCGCTCCAGGGGGCGGTTCAGCGAAAAGAGGAGGCGTGTTCCGGTCCAAACGTTATGTGGTCCTATTTTGCAGTTTCAGAAAACAATTCCGCCACTGACCAGGAAAAACCTGGTCTAAAGTCAGTAGCGCGTTATTCAGATGCTATTTTAGGGGCGCATGCTTGGCCATAATGTAGCGTGAGCACAATGCGCATACACTTCTCTCATCTACAGCAGTTCCCATTTTTGAAAACCATACATAATTACAAAGAAAAATATTACTGAAAATGCGCTTCATGTGTTTGGATAGATCAGGAGGCATTTTACAGTACAATCCTCAAAAAGTCGCAGCATTCTTTGTGGCTTGTTGTGTTTTACACATTTCCATGAATCATGGATGTGTTGATGACATAAATGAGGAAATATTAGAGGACTTAAGGAGACGTGATGTTGAACTACGGTGGGATTGGACAGTCCGGCGGAATCTGGTCCGGGAGAAATACGCGATGCGGTCCTGGTGGAGCGGGTGGACGGAGATGGAGTGGGGGGAGGAGGAAGGGGCACAACAGGTGCAGGTGGTGCGTTTGGAGGCCCACGTTCCATGGCTGCAGAATCCTCTCCAGACTTGAGGAGATGCGCCCGAGAGGCCGCAGCAACATCGCCACCCGGCTAAGACGGGCATTTATTACTTTGCCACATGCCGGACAGCTCCCGCTGGCGTGCGCCAGGCAAATCCGCCATCATAATAGCAGTCCGCCATGGAACAAGCGCGCCTGCTCTTAAAGGGAATGAGAGATGACGCTCTGATTGGTTATTTTCACGTTACGCCCAAACCACACCTAGCTACTTCAGACCAACCCATTTTAGATTTGCGTCGGGCGCAAGAGTCATTTATCCCGCCGGTATAATAGCAACAGCGCCCGAGATCCGCCCACAAAGCTACTTGCGTTTGGCGTTTCATACTTGCGTTTCAGATCGTTAAAATAGGGCCCTAAATGTTTTAGCTCAGCTGTGCGCAATGCTCCGACCAGTCATAGGATATCGTAAACTCTCGGCCCCAAGCGAACATTTACGCTGGACCACAACGAGTTAATCCTAACTAGCGCAGGAGCAGCACAGCACACGGAGACATCTGTCTGGAACACACTGTGGAATGGAGCTTAAGCGCAAATTCTTTCAGGAGACTTCTAAAACATAATCACTTTCTCTCTCCTCTAACCGGATCAGCTGTAGAGGTGTTCACCTTTCTTTTAACCAATCAGAAGCGGCCATGAAAATCACGAGCCAATCACTGCATGACATCCCTGTTTTAAACCCGTCTCTCTCTGCTGCTCAGTTGTCATTTCAGGATACGAGCGCAAACCTCCTCCTCCCCTCCTCCTTCTCTGCTCCTCCCCTGCTCCTCCCCTGCTCCTCCCCTGCTCCTCCCCTGCTCCTCCGGTCTTCATCCCTCACGGCTCCTGGGTCCTCATCCGGCTGGCCTCTACCGGCGGCTTTTCGGTGTTGGTCTTCAGGCTCCTCACGCCACCATCAGTGTCTAGACTCCATCATATTTCGGCTCTACCCCTTTTAAAAGTTTCTCAGAATTTTTAAATGATGGTGCGAGTCTAATCTCCAAAGACTGTACTGTACATTTCACGCACATGTACAATAAATCATTACATATCTGCAGCGAAGTCTCTCCTGATTGAAATACATTTCACAAACTTAAATGACATAAAATAAATGAGGTAACACTACCATCACAAGCGCACTCCACATACCTTGCACCCGAAAGACACTGCAGACCGGAAGAGAAAGATTTGCTACTAGTATTTATATCCGGGGAACTGATCTGTGCACTCGCTGCATTGGCCAAATGTGTGGGCGCGACAAGGGCAAATTAACCTGCAGGTTACACAAGGAAATCTGCGAGGCGAGAAAACACAACGGCACTGGAGAAGTTAGTAACAGCATTACTGGGACATGAATGCACACGGATGGAAAGAGAGATGAGCTCAGTATGTCAAAGCAGTCTAAAACTATAGCAATATAACTAAAGAGCTGGTCCAAGACAAACCTGAACCACCCAACAAAGGGTTGGTAGATGAATCCGACAACTAAGAGAAGCAGAGTTGAAGAGAGGATGTGCCGTGTCTTTGGCTACACACCCTCCCCTGCCGGTCTAGGCACTCCTCACTCCCTAACTATAAGCTTTATCAAAGAGGAGAGTTTTAAGCTTACTCTTAAATGTGGAGATGGTGTCTGCCTCCAAAACCAAGACTGGGACCTGGTTTCATAGAGAGGAGCCTGATAGCTGAAGGCTCTGGCTTCCATTCTACTTTTGGAGTCTCTGGGAACCACAAGTAGCTCAGCATTCTAGGAGCGCAGTGCTCTAGTGGGGCAATAGAGTACTATGAACTCTTTAGGATATGATGGTGCCCAACCATTGAGAGCTTTGTAGGTCAGGAGAAGGATTTTAAATTCAATCCTGGATTTTACAGGAAGCCAATGCAGAGAAGCTAATACGGGAGAAATACCAGAGATCTGGACCTCTGGGCCTATCTGATGGCGATGGAAACCCATTAAAACAAATCTCAACTATTAATAATGTGTCCATAATGTCCTAGAAAACAGTCACGCACCATTTAGCTGCTGTAACGCTCCAACATGTGCTGCTCAGAGTGACTTCAGCTGTGCTTGCAACTCCAAGGACATTGTTGTCCTGTTGCAGCTGATGTAACAGCAGCCACTGGCCAGGCAGTTACATAAGCTCTGAAGCCACATATAAAAGCCAAATTGGAAATGAAAATCACAGAAAATCTCTTCGGTCACTTCGACAGAACCACACGACTCCTCCTAACACAGGCTACTGGCCAAGCACATCATAACAGCTCTGCACTGCTATGATCTTTCTCTTTTACGCAACATGACTGCCATACGGAGGAACCACAAATCAACAGCTGAAGGGATGTGTGCTTGTGCAAATTGTTAACATATTAATGTGATCTGCTGAATTGAAGTGTGTGTGTGTGTGAGCACCCAACTGCCACATGTAAAGTGTTGCATAGGTTTAGAGCATCTTTTATTGCTTACTCTTTTGCAAATAAAAATAAAATACAGAAATCAATAACATACCATGACACAAACAATAGTGAGACTATAAAAGTTGCATTGAAATTTTTCCAAACGCTTTGTAACAAATACAACAAATTACTTCAAAATTCGAAGTCTGTGCCCCTGTGGGCCAAGCTGATGACACAAACAACAAGAAGTTATATGATTGTGATCATAAAAATGAAAGCCATTTCTCCTGGTGAGAAGCCAAGAATTCCAAACATGTTTGATCCAGTGAGGCAGGGCGCCCAGCGTCATGCACTCATTCAACCCTCTTTCCTCTCAAACTGTGAGATCAACAGGAACTGATGCTTTATATGAATTGTCGGGACACTTGAATAGATTAGCAACGCTAGGTGCACCAAAAGATTGTTTGTTATATCACTTAAAGTACAAGAGGCAACTAAATGTCCACTGTTTTTTTTCTCCAATTGTGAAACCCTAAATCTGTGATTTGAGCACTTTTGTTACTTTGTGACTCTATACATTACCTATCCAATTAACAGTGTAAGAGAGTGCTGAGGTCACACACTGTTATCCCGAATTAGTTGACTTTATTAAAAATTTGCATGGAAACTCGTTGCCTAAAACCGTATAAGTGCGTGATCACGGAGGGCTTGTATCATGTAAATGCACAAAAGGTTTTGTTGTCATTACTTAGAACTATAGCTTTAAACGTGCAAAGAAACTAACAAATAAAAAAAATTAGACTGTCTATCAATACTAACTACTGTACTTTTATGACAGTTAGATTTTAAGAAGAAAGTATTTGATACATCTGTTCCTTAAAAACAAAAAATGATACAAACACTTTGAACATTATAATTTTCAAATGTGATGTGCTGCATTGAAAAATTCACACAAGAAAGAGATAGAAGTTTCCAATAGGTGTACACACCATTGAACATTTTCTCACTGCCCAGAGGCCATCAGTCCCCACCCGGGTCTCGGTCATGGTGCAACAATAAATGTAGATAAACATGAACACAAAATCAACCATACAAAACTAAAACCCAGAAAACATAAATGCACACCCAGAACATTATTAAAACACACTTTAACCAGGAGAGAAACATTCAGAATTTTCTTTTCCCATGAGCCTTTGCATCGCTTCAGCAGAACGGTTCAAATGATCTCGCCCCTCCCATACAGAAACTAACTTCCAATTTGACATCCTTAGTTATCTCTGCTTAATATAATCTGTGCACTGCATACTTAAGCTGATTATTACAAACAACTAATGTGATTTAGTAATGAATGTGGTTTTTAACAAAACATGAAAAAATATGTAGTGACCACTAAAAAGTTTGATTACTACTAAATCTGGGTTTACAGTGCCATTGCTATGAGTCATTTACTGTCACTACATATGGACCAATTACAAGAAAGAAATGCACCTAACATTATGTACCCCTTTCTACAGTAAAATTGCAAATGAACACAACACTAACATACTGGGATGGCTGCGTCAAGGCTGGTGGAATCACAAGCATTGTCTTGAGTGGCCGCGGTGCAGATGCGCCTGCTGGAATATACAACTTAGCAGGTGTTAAAAAAGCACGATGTAACATGTTGTATGAATCTATTAGCAAGCTGGGCTGGCTAACTAATGCAAACCTACTGTAACAGCAGGACACACAACATGCTAAATGTGACGTGCCGGGTGATATATGTATATATATATATATATATATATATGTTTGACACTGTTTCAGTTTAGGATTTGTTGAACAACATGCTTCATGTCTGTTTCCTCACCCAAGCATGTTCAAAGTAAAACAGCAATACTACAACTTTTATTCCCATCGTAAAACCATGACCTCTCTTCACAGCCAGGGAGGGTCTCATTAATATAATTCTGCTTTTATTAAAGGGATACTTCACCGATTTAGCATTAAGCTTTGTATCAGCAGAAACACGGTAGTTTGAATGACCGTGCTTCCCTCCCTCATGTCCCCCTCAGACGAGAGATCTCTGTATTGTGGGTCTGGAAAAATATTCGCCCATAGGGGGGTTGGACTGTCGTCTTTCTCAGAGTATTGCCAAAGCAAAACGAGCGTCAGCCATCTTGAATCCTCGCTACTGGCTTCTCAGCAAAACACTTTTAGATAGATAGATAGATTTATTCATCCCGAAGGAAATTTTAGAACAACAATTATGTGCATTCAAACTACCGCACATGTGTACCACCGGGATACATTAGTACAGATCGGAGAATATGCAGGACACTTTATTACAGAAGGAATACTCGACACACTACGCGAGTTTCGCCCGCCGGCTATGGAGACCAGCGGTGTTGCTTGATGCATCTGGCCGGTAAAGGGACATGATCAGCGGGGAACATTGAACGAGTGTGCCGGTGGAAAGCTAACGCTAGCCGGCCACCTGTTCCATCAATTCTGCCTGCAAGTGTCCACTCATTAGACAACAAACTGGACTACATCCAACTTCAACGAAACTCCCAACGCGAGTTCAGAGACTGCTGTGTTTTTGTTGTTGTGGAAACATGGCTGAACAACAGTACGGTAGGACTATCCAGCTACCAGGCCGGCTGCTCTGTTGCCGGGTAAGACTAGTGGAGGTGGGCTATGTTAACACGGATTGCCTGGTGCAGAAATGCGGTGCTTGTATCCAACTAACTGCTAACTGCTGGTGGAGTTTGTGACTGTTAAATGCCGACCATTCTACATTCCACGCAAATTTACGGCTGTGTTTACAGCCCACCAAGCGCTAATGCTAGTAGCTATCTGTTAGCTGAACTCTACGGAGCTTATAATGTGTGTGCACTAAATGTAGCCTGTTTCGTATGTCGTTTTTATATAATGTCGTTTTTATATATTTTAATTGTGTAACCACACGAGCCACGGTGAAAACGTTGTTTTGTGTATATGGTTGAAATGACAATAAAACACACTTGAGTTGAGTTGACTGTCTCACTGTCTGTCTGTCTGTCTGTCTGTAAACGGTAGGCGTGGCTTGGGAGTAGACGCTAAAGCAGCGAAGCAAGTGCATTCTGGGATTTGGTGTCTTTCATCCAAATGAGCCAAGAACACATTTTCTGGCTTTTCTCAGCCTAGAAGCCACCAATTTCTAAAATTGTTTCACATTTCTACTACATAAGTGACCCAATTTAAAGATATATTCATCTTTCCAATGGTGAAATATCCCTTTAACTTGATTCACAAGATAGTTTGAATCTAGCCTACATATAACATTCCTTTGAATAGAACCAAACTATTTAATGCACTGCGTGAATGTCAAGCAGGATAAACGACATAATCACTGATGAAATCTAATGCAGTGCTGTTGGATAAGTTTCCTCTCAAAATGCCAAATGGATGGGAGTCTACTTCCAGTTAGTGGTTAAATTGGGCCGGGGATCTCCGGGGCTCAGCCCTGGCACATAAGCCTGCTCGTTTGTGTCCGGATGTGCCTGCTTGCACTCAGTTGCCTACTGGAAATATGTCACAGAAAATTTGATTAAAGTGATGCTTTTGAAAACATGATATTTCTGACAATAAATTAAAGATTTCTGAAATGGCATGTCTATTTTGTCTCGGCGGAGCTGAGATGAGAACAACCGGAACACGGCAACAACCCGCACAGCAGTGCAGGCAATTCACCACTGCGGGTCAACTACATAATGCCTAATTTAGTGTCTATGTCGGTAGGATTAACAGATAAAATGCCTTCTCCTAAAGCTAAAAACCCGTTCGCAAAGCTCCAACGGCCGCTACGAGTTCATGTCGTTGACCAACTGGTCCTCGCCGTCGCATCTCCTCCAGCGGCGCCGCCGAGCATCAGAGAGCCCCACTCGGCGCCGTGTGTGTGTGTGTAGTAGTAGTAGTAGTAGTAGTAGTAGTAGTAGTAGTAAAGAGAGAGAATGGGAGAAGGAAGTTTGTGTGAGGTGGACCTGTTCACCAGACCCAAATCTTCTCAGCTGTTGCTACTGTCATATGCTGCACTGTCTCTTCATGTGGCAGCTATGGGCTCTTATAACTTGCAGTTTTGCATATGTAAAACTCGATTTCTCTGCACAAAACTCTCCACAAAGTGCCATTTAATGGTTTATTTTTCAATTTTTTTTCCTGGGGGGGGGCCTACCCCCGGTCCCCCCTAGGGAGGGCCCCCCACATAACAAATCCCAATTTAACCCCTGACACACACACACACACACACACAAACACACATGCTTACTGTACTGAATGGTATTATATAACCCAAAGTATGGATTGCAAAGTTCTCTGATCAACTAAGCCCATTCAGAATTAAAATAAAAGAATAGTGGAGGGTAGAATATATTTCAGAGCCAGGCACTGTAACCACAAACAGATGGGTCCTCTACCACTGAACTTAAGTGATGGAAGAATGGAAATAATTTCAGCCTCAATCAGAGGTAATAGAGCCTAGGCCTCCCCTGACACCCCTGTTCTAATTAAATTGTACTGGTGGTGTACATTATAAATCCTTGGTTG
This sequence comes from Perca fluviatilis, assembly GCF_010015445.1. Lineage (NCBI taxonomy): Eukaryota > Metazoa > Chordata > Actinopteri > Perciformes > Percidae > Perca > Perca fluviatilis. The sequence goes on along the minus strand of NC_053116.1, from coordinate 18,084,182 downwards.
GTTAATTCTTCTGTGAGTTCTCGACTTTGACTTGCCATTGTACCACATGACCTGACCCTGTAATTGTACATTAAATTATGTGTGCGTTTTCCAAAAAAGTAATCAAGATAAGTAGATTCCTGCATATCAGCAAGATCTCTGTCTCACTTTATAATTGGTATGACTTTGACGTCTGTAAAACTTACAAATGAAGGTTCTCAATCCCACGTTAATTCACTTTTTAACTTTTTATGGGATGGAATGAGTACTAGAATATTATACTCAAGTAAAAGTACTGTTTTACTCAGGTAAAAGTACGTGTAAAAATGTACTTAGATGAAGGTAAAAAAGTTGCATTAAAATTGCATTAAACATTAACATATTGTGGAACAACATCACATAGCCCCTTTGTCCAAACTAACAATGAATTCCATTTATATAGATGCACTTTTGAGCATGCATATTCAACTGATTATCAATTTATAATAAATACAACCACCTTTCTGTGTACAGCCTTAATAGAAAACTCAGACTGTTAAACAAAAATGACCGAAAATGAATAAAAAGTATATGGACACAACAGCAGATGCAACAAGCATTATGAAGCCATGTAAATTAAATAGCCTGACACTTCTTATAGAAATCAATAGCAGAATAAAACATCATCAAAGCAGACAACACAGAGACAACAGAAATGTATAAACAATATAAATGGCAGCGGCTGCAGCCACAAACACACATATTACGGCAAAAGAGAGTTGCACAGTTTTTACACACCGCACACACACCATACTACGTAGGCAAAGCAGCAGCTGTTGATGCGACTCCCTTCTTTTGTTCCATTCTCACACTGTTCAATAGGACTTTTTCATGTGACTTTTGTGTTTACTCTGTAAGGGATGCAACTTGAAATGTAGTAAATGCAGTACTTAAAAAAAAAAACTTCAGTAAAAGTAAAATTGCCTATTTAAAAAAAAATGCTATTACTAATACTACTCAGTACACAAAAAATAACTTTGTTACAGTAATGAGAGTAAATTAATTTGTTACTTCCAACCTTGCTTTTTAACCTGTATGTTAATATACAGGAGAAAAAATGTAAACCTGAGGTACCATGAGAAAATGAGGACAGCATGTGTTACTGGTGATTTGCTCCTGATCCATTCAGATGGAAAGCCAGAAGGACTGGTCAGAGTCATTTCCCCAGGAAACAGCCTGTGTGGACCAAGTTGGCATGCTTTGCCACATTCCCCCATTGTAAAGGATTAAATCTGCACATTAAACCGGGATGCTTTTTTTTCCTTTTGAATGTCTTATTTTCATTTGCTGTGCATTATTGTTATAAGATGAAACCTATTTAGGATATCGGATAGAAGTCCTTTAAGAGCCATACAGTTTTGTACATGCTACGATACAGTGAAGAAAGGTTGGAGATTCAAAGATGGAAATACAAAACATTTGAAATGAATCAAATGCATTCCGTTCAGGCACTCTTTTTGCCCATGGAGGAGTACAAGAGAGAGAGAGAGAGAGAGAGGAGGGAAGGGAAGGAAGCTGTCTTCAGGACCTGACCAGCATCCAACAAAATGAGTGTTCACCAGAGGCTGGTTCGCAGTGGTCTGGAGTCAACTTGGTTCTGTTAATAATGCTGGAGTCAGCTCCACAACAGTAAACACTGAGAGAGCTGCAATAAATCAGCACCTCAGTCAGTAAACAGACCAAATTGCCACTGGAAGCCGTATGCAAATGATTGTGAGTGTACAGTCAACATGATCACCTCATGATTTGCCATGAAGTGGCACATTGGTGAAAAGCAGAGAACAGTAAATTACACAGCATTGTTTGACAGTGGAAAATAAATATGGTACAGTTTATTGTAAAAGTCTTTCCAAAAGAGGATCCAGAGGTCTTAGTGGGGATTTGAGGCTCTCTTGAAAAAGTTGGAAGAATAGTTTATAATGTTCCATTCACTTGCAGTCTGGCAGTGAGCTTGTCTTTGTTAAATACCAGAAATAAGGGGAACAAGCATGTGCCCACTACTCCAGAGACCTGGGTTCAGTTGAGGGCAGTACTGCTTTTTTGGGGGGGTCTAATCGAACACAACTGTTCACTGCACTAGCAGGGCGCCTATATGGGATCAGGATTTGGAGGAGGATAGCATCAACATCCTTGCATGCTTTGTTCTCCTGCTGAAGCTGCTTGCTAGCAGGTGAAAAGAAGTGGGTGGCGTCACCATGTCTATTGGGGGAGACACACCCTGCCCAGTCCCGAAGTCAACAGTGGTAGTTAGCAATAATGAGGAGGAAAATGGGAAAAACACATTTGAAATACACAGTAGACATATTTCTCAAAGTATAAACTGAATCAAAACATCTGCCAATTGCCATTTTACTATTAGGTGACTAAAGGTATGTTGAAATGGTCACATACATATTTGCTGCTTCTCTACAGAGTATGTGATCCTAACCTTGACACCAAAACCCAGGTCAATTTTAACCCCAAACTGAAATTAGATCAACATCCAAACAATGATTATCTCTCAGGCTTGCACTTAATAAATGGCAAATGCCAGATTGGCTATCTTACTTTTGGACCAGCATCAGAGGAGAGAGTAAATAAAGTTGCAATTGGTCCACTGTTTATCTGCATTTTGGCAAAATAGTCTTTAACTGACAACGGACATGTGATGACAAGGTGTAGTTAAGCAGGTTATGACAGAAATGTACAGGTTACAAGACATGGACTCAAGTGAGATTTAAGTCATGAATGTGATGCCTTTAGACATGACAAAACAAAAAACACTTTAAAAACTCACATGAGACTCTAACACTAATGACTTGCTCTCTTCCCCAAGCCCAAAGATTAAAATGTATGTTGTGCAGAGAATCAACTCTTTATTTTCTGATAACATACATTTTGAATCATTCCAACAGCGGCCAATCACATTGTGTGAGCAGAAGGGGACAATGCATTTGGCAGTGCAGGCCACCTGACGGATGATACTTCGGATATCATTCACATGTAAAGACTGGTCAAAAACTCGGCTCAGAGAATCCAATTGATTATAATTGCATCACAGGAATAACATTGCGTTTAAATGTTAGTTTAACTGTTAAATTATACATGAATCTCGTTAGAAACGTGTCCATTTGGGGGTTGGATTTAATAACTGACAGAATCAAACTGTCCTCCAAGTCTTTTACTGACAGAGTCAATTGACTTCCTTCATACAACTGTATCAACTGATGCTCAGCAGACACATTATGCTGATGTAACATCTGATAAAAGCATTGGACTACTCAAATAAAATGAGAAAAACTATTGTCAGTTTGGGGCACCGTGGATGAATTTTATCCAATGAGAATGTTTGGAACAATGTGTTTTCCTTGGGCACTCTTGACATGAAAACACTTTCTTTTTTTTTATCCAGCAATACCATTAAATATGTGGAAGGCTAACAATTGGCATCATTGATTGTACTGCATGATATAAGGGAGGGATTGACCTCAAATAAATGAGAAATAATGGACTTACAAATGGAGAAGCTCATGTAAACACTATGTGTGCTCAAGAGAAGACAGGGGAGAACTTTTGAAGACTTTGCTACAAGACAGAGGAATAAAATGAATTAAGGAAATCAAGACTGAAATATGGGAATTGATAACTCTATGGATAACTCTATCATTATCCAGCTATCAAACAGCCAGTGAAGTGAGAGGAGAGGGAGATGCCTTTCATTAAAACATCAAAGAGTGTGTATCATTCCCAAACCTGAGCGCTTCACTGAGCTACTTGGTGCATTGCATGCCTTATTAGATGAGTTCAAGCTAATCCAACTGTAACCAATTGTGCGTTATTGTTCACGCTAATTACTCCGTCAGAGGAGGTCGGTCTCCACTGAGCTCGCCCTCAGGTTCACATCAGGATGTCAGAGGTCACACTCAACCAGGGTTGAAACTTCTCGCTCAAATTCCCACCTCAACCCCCACCCTGCCTTACAACATCGCCCTCTGCTCACTCAGCAGCTTGACCCATATTCCCTATAACCTCACAGCCTGGGAAAGATTAATCCGCAATAGCGGGAGAATGGGGTTGTCATTGGAGATTTGAGTTAATACGTATACATCCGCTCCCTGCTGTGGCCCTGTGACCTGCGCATGTGCCCCCGTCACTTGAGAGCACAGGTATGCAGGGAATGCCATCGCATCAGAGTCAGACAGACGTCGGAAAGGGCCCACCAGCAAAAGGAATCACAGGTTAGGAGGTGAGGACCGCACTTCACGCCCAGATGAATGTTTGTTCAACCTGGGATCATTTATGAAAGGAGCCTAAGCTGGAGGAGATAGTTATGCCTCCATCATCTCTTTCTCTGACTGGATAAGTTTTTCTCCCTCAGGCTACGAGATTGAAAGATGTAATGATGTGGAAGAATTTGGTCCAGTATTTTACCCCACCCCCTTTGGTGCATCATTGCCTGAAGCTATCTCTCTCTATCGTCTGTCTTTAACCCTGATTTGTCTTGCCTGGATCATAAGAAGAAGTGAGAGGGCTCCTCATTTCACACATAATAATCTCATTTCACAGCCTCTGGCTCAGGGTCAGAACACAGGAGAAGCATGTAGAGTTGAGAAAGCTGGAAGTCCAATCACATGGTGGTGTGTGTGTGTGTGTGTGTGTGTGTGTGTGTGTGTGTGTGTGTGTGTGTGTGTGTGTGTGTGTGTGTGTGTGTGTGTGTGTGTGTGTGTGTGTGTGTGTGTGTGTGTCAGGGGCCTCTACTCTGCTGAGGTACTGGGATATTTGAGTTTTCTTATAATAAAATGTAGGGTTAGCATTCAAAGCCTGAGTATACAGTATGTGTATGTGCAGTGCATGACTCTGTACCTCACAATTTACGTCTACGGTGCGAGGTGGAAATTAAGTTTTTCTCAAACATTTAAAAAGCTTGGCATTGGACGTACAAAAACAAAACAGAAAAAATGTATTGAACGTAATGTGAGATTTTGCAATACTGTCTGGTATCAATGTTCTTGTCTGGCGATTGGGTTGGTTGGTTAGTAAGTGTGTGTGTCTGAGGGCATAATAACTTGAAGATGTCATTGAGTTGGTCAGTTTGGACAGTTAAGAGGCTCTTAGGGTCAACTGTTGCACTTGAAGATCAGAGGGAAGATCTTGGTAGCAACTGTGCACCAATACCACACACAGACTCTCTCTCTCTCTCTCTCTCTCTCTCTCTCTCTCTCTCTCTCTCTCACACACACACACACACACACACACACACAATCTGTTTTCTTTCCTATCTTCTTTTCTTCTTCTAATTCTTTGGATAGTTTAGGGTGGTTATATGGACTATATGGTGGTGGTGTTAATTCATATGAAGCTTGTGTAGACAAGAAGTAATTAAGACCAAAGCATGAAATGGCCTGACAATGTACAACATCGTGTCCAGTGTTGTGATGGTGATATCAATGGTAATCTCAAAACCATATGGCCACTTTGAGGTTTGCAGGATTACAGCCACAAACACTAATAAAACCTAAGCTAAATAGTGTTTTACAACTTGCATACAGTTCGCAACTGTGGTTTATTTATCTTTGTTTACTTATTGATGCCTTTTTCATATCTGCCGTGGACCTCCTGCTGCCATTCCTGAAAATGTTTTAATGACACGTGAAAGGTTATACATGCCATTATGAAGCTTAGAACACATACCAAACACACAACAGCTGCTGTCAGTGCCTCTACTCTGCATGTGCACTTCACTTGAAAAATCCAAAGCATGTATGTGTGCTCATACGTTACTTTCAGGGGAGCCTTCAAGTCTCACACTTGGCTGGTGCAAATGTACAGTTGCCATAATACAGTTTGGAATGTAATCATGCTTGATAGGCGGAGCCGTGTCAATAAATCAATAATGAAGTGTACAGTTTAAGCATGGGAGCTGGAGTATGTTGGTTTAAAGGAGAGTTACAGTATGGGCCCTGGGAGTTTCAAACAGACTCTTTTGTCTGGCAGTGTAATCCGTATGACACAGTATTATCCAAACAAATCTCACATTTTAATAAAGTCAGGAATTCTTCTCCAGACTGTAAAAGGACCAAGACCGGATTGGGTGTGATGCTGGAGGGAATGCATATTGCAAATGTATTGCCATAATTGTCTCCCGGTTCATTTTGTGCCCCTACAATCTGTCCATGCAGTCACACTACGAGCAACTTAATCAAAGGCGCACTCGCTTCCTGCAAAGGATGAGGGAAGCCCAGCCAGTGCGCGCATGCGTCAACATTTATCTTTCATTGGACATTAACAATTTTCCTTAATAATGATTTAATTTCATAAACAATTGTGCAGCTGGCACATGTGAAGTTGAGACAGCAAAAAGTAGCATGTGAAATGAACAATTACTTATGAAAGTGATAATCAGTGAAGATTATGCCAAAATAGGGAAAATATGGTCCAGTCCATTATATTACAGGCTAAAGGGCAAAATGAAATATTTCAAATGCATTATTATTTAGCACTTCTTCTAATTAAAGTGGCTATAAACCATATTTGTATAATAATGTATCAAATGATGATGTGAAAACACTGTGAAAATGTAAAAGGGAACACTCGTAATGATAGAGAATTATCAGCTGAATCTGTAGCTCCCCCGGCTTAACATAACTTTATAGCATCTCTCAGCTTATTCTTTAGCTGTCTGGCTGCAACTTAAATGTTTGGTTCTCTCTCACTGCTCTTATAGTGTCATCTACAGCAGGCAGCTGATTGTAGCCAAAACACTCAAAAACCCATCCACTGTCTGCTCAAAACAGCAGACAGACAAAGTTAACAACTAGATAGTGAACATAGTGGAGCATTTAGCAGCTAAAGGGCAATAAATCTCCCTCAGGAGTTGGTAGAGACCAAAAACAGAGCAAAAAGAAGAGTAAATATTGAACTTACATTCGCCAGGTGACTAGAAACATGACTGTAAATGAATTCTAATGTTTCTTTGTATCTGCTGGATGTGTAAATAAGCAACTGTTTGCTAACACGTTCACCATATTTACTTAAAAGATAATGATGCTGCGGTGGAGGATGAGGATGTTGATCTGCTGAAGAATGTGAGAGATTTAGCCAATTGTTAAAGCTTTGGACATTATTTGACTTGTTTATTTAGAGTTTTGGAGAACATTTGCGAACGTTTTTGACATCTGTTCT